>NC_064861.1:20445772-20745772 GCF_024139225.1 Suncus etruscus
TCCGACTGTTACAATTTTAGTCAGCCTCAAACTTTATAAAATTTTTTATCTTATTATACAAAAAACTAGGACTATGCTTGCTTTCACACCTGTTTCCTAATTTTCTGTTTGAGTTTTTATTTGGGGGGTGGGGTTAGGGTCACACTTGGTGGTGCTAAGAGTTATTCCTGGATCTGTGCTCAGAAATCGCTTCTGGCAGGCCAGGGGACAACAAGGATTGCCGGAATTCGAACTGGATCAACATTCGTGCAAGGCAAATGCCCTACCACTGTGCTATCTCTCTGGCCCCTAATTCTGTTTTTTAATTTCCCAACTTTATTTTATCTTTCCACATACTTTTTTTTTAACCTATGAAAGTTGAATACTTGTGAATATGTCTTACATCCATGAAAAGATTTCTTTTGGGGAGTTCCTCTCTTCCTTTGTATACCTCACCTAATTTCACTTGAGTGGTTATTTCTTATGGAAGGTTTTTTATTATCCATTCACACTTTCACTTCCACCTCGACTTTTCTAATTTCTCTCCTTCCCTTGGGCAATAGCTTTTTCTCAGCTCAAAACATGGGGCTAGTGTGATAATTGTCTATTAAGGTAGCCTGACACGTGGTGACAGTATATACCACCTTCAATCTATTAGTTATATGACTAAGATTTGGCCAAGCATTAGTGATTTTTACCAAACTGTGCTACATTATGAAATAAAGGGAGCTATGTGACCCAAATGGGGTAGAGTCTTTCACAAGATTTCTTGATGTGGGGCCATGTGTATCAGTTACCAGCTTACTCCTGGGTTTGTATTTAGGTTATTTTTTGGGTTCTGAGGGATAAAACTAGGTTGGTTATCTCATCAGCTCTCTCACAAGATTGTTTAAGATGAATTTCACATTAAAATTTTACATCTTGATTCATTCAAGTAATGTAGTGCTGGTAATTACTACCTGAGATGATCACTTTTGCTTATAAAAAAATTTCTGTATCCAAGGAGAATAAAAGCAACTTCCAAAGGAAGTAGGAAGCCAGAGGCAGTTGTGGCAATTTGACTTTGTTCTCATGTTATTGGTGCTTCCTCTTAAGCACCTTGGAAAATTATGTCCCTTTGGAGGATATCATCTTGTTGCATTAGCCTCCTAAACTTATTGTTTCCCATTCTATATTCTAACAATAGAGCAACAAGTCTTGCAAACAAATATGCCTTAGTAACTAGAGGGTACAAAAAATAATGGATTTCTTGAAGTTTTGAGATGAAGTATTATTTATAAAATGCCAATTTAAGTCATTCACCCAAGTGAACTTGATTCCTGGAACACCCCACCGAAACTGCCCATGATTTAAGGATTTTGTGAAGGAAAGAGTAAAATATAATTGATGTTTTAATAAATGTATCCTGACTTGATCATCTAACTAGATTTATCTTTATTGAGTGGCCCTATCTATTTTTAAACAATATATTTATTTAAGCACCATAATTTATAGACATGATTGTAGTTGTGTTTCTATCATAAAAATAACACACACACCCTTCACCAGTGCAGAATGTCCTTATCTAAATAAAGTTATCAAGTTATGGTATGAAAACAATGACAAATGCCTTGTAACTGACTTATACAGGGCAGGCATCAGGAAGACAAAATATTGATTTGACGTTTGAATTATTTTTCAAGTTTCTGAGTAAAGACAAGTAACAACAAAGATTGTCTAGTCATCATTTTGTTTATTCCAAATGTTCTTCACTCAAAATAAGTAGCAATTCAAGTTATTACTGAAAATGTTGTAACTGAAACAGTTTTGAAAGATATTGACAGTACATTAGCATCAATTGATTGCTATAAAAAAAGAGAAAAAACCTGCTACATTACAAATGGAGCAAGCACAATCTGTATGTTAGAAGCTGGAGAGGGCAAGATAAGCCTCTTAGTTTGTACTAAAATAACACTATGTGAGTTTAAATCAACCATTATGGTGGCTATCTGGGATAGTAATTCATTCCTAATTTTACTTATAAAAGAATAAGTTAAGGGTGATTGACTTGATCACATTAACAAACTTGGAAATATAAACAAACTGAAACAAATTTTATCTAATTTCAAATCCTAAATTTTATCTAAAGGTAGATAATCCAAGATAGTTATTCTCAAACACAACTATATATTAGAATCACCTGGTTAGTATCCAGGTTGCATCTGTTTGCACAAAAAAGTAATCATTTCTAAAGATAATAATAAATCTGCATTTATTTTCTGTTAGTTTTAGAATATGCAATTTTTATAGAAGTTACTTTAATTGAAAGTGTACAATATGGTGGTCTGATACATGTCTTATGGTAAACTGTATGCCACATAAGGTTAGGTAACACATTAACTCTTTCTATTATATGCCAGTGTAGTTCCCTTGAATGTTAGGAAAACTACAAACTTTGACAGACATTGCCACAAAAGGGACTTAAGGGAAGGGGTTAAATTGTCCAGGTCAACATCAATGATCTAGACTGAGACAAGACTCTTCAATTCTGTCACATCGTAAAATGAGGTCTGTTTGTTTTTTTTATTTTCTTATTTTTACATTTAGTCAAAATGATATTTTAAAATATGCATCCACTTAAGTCATTTCCTTACTAAAACTTTGCCTCCCAAACTCCTGCGAAAGAACCATAATTCTAAAATAGCCTGTGTAATCTTACAAGACCTAGTCCCTATGATTTTTCTTAAGCCTTTCTTCTACAAATCTTAACCTCAAACATACCACTCTGACTCTTCTATCTGCTCCTCACACTCTCTAGACTAGTTCCTAATAGAGGCCTTTATATACCACAGCTCCTGCAAATGTCTTCTTCCTCCTTCTTTTCTCATGATTGGCTTAAGTTTTGTCTTTCCTGGGGCTCATATATTTACACTCTCACTCCTCTCACTTAGGTAACACATTCATTATTTATTTAGTTTTAATTTCTACAGCTAGCAGACCTGCTCATAAGGTCAGGAAGCTTACTGTGTAGGTGCCCATTAAACACTTGACTAGAAAGATGGATGGAATTCTTTACTTTCTATATCTCATGTTGAGAAAACTATACATTTCTCAAACATATATTTTACTTGGTATTACATTATGAGCCTTTCATATTTTAGATATTCTTCTTAAACAGTTTCATTACCAATAGCATCAATTGCTCATGTCACCAACCAAACATCCAAAATATATATAAAATAGACAGGGTCGTATTATTTAGACAGAGAATGGAGATGTATCTGTGACAACTCATAAGAATAAATAACTTGCTGAGCTATTTTTAGTGCAGCCTGTTGTATTTTTCATAACAGGGTACATAAATACTTCCACTTGTAGAACTATTTAAAAATTTTTAATGTGAATATTCTAACTTTCAGACTGCCTAAATAAGTAGGAAGCTGAGTACATGTCACACCACCCAGCTTCTCAAATAAACACAGAATCAGACAGACACATTTAGATGGAAGCCAGCAGCTCAGAAAGCCTGGCCCTGGCTTCTCTTTCATAAAAACTAGACCACATCCTTGATGATTATAGGCTCAGCAAAGTGAATGACACTTTCAGGTTTTTCATACTAAGCAGCCCAGAGTTTAACGAATTTGTTTCAAGTTTAACATTTTCTGCTTTGTCACTCAAGAAGCAGAGATTTAAGATGGCAGCTTAGAATTTGAGAATTTGATAAGTAAATGAGAGATAATAATTGAAATTCTACCAGGAGATCATCTTTAGATTTTTGATTCAAGTTCCCTTACAGACATACAAATATTTTCCTACCCAAAGAGAAAAGCAAATAAACAAAAAGTCTCCAACTCTTTAGTCAATACTGCTAACTTACAAGTTAACTGAAAGTACAGAGATTCTGATTCCACAAGTAGACAGGTTCATACACAACACAGTTGTAAATACAAATATGGGCCCAAAAGTACACTCTCTTACTAGATGTCCATGAATCCTCTCTTTGCTGAAAGAAGCTAGATTTGGGAGAATAATATGATTTTACTTTGAGACAATGATGTGTTTGACTTTGAGAACCTCTGTAAGGAAACACAGGAAATTATTCACAGAACCACATAATATGAATCACCTTGTTCTGCCTCATGGATTGAAGGGGAAAATGGAGGGTACCAGGACCAAACAGTCGTATGATCATTGAGTGGAAATAAAAAATCATCAGACTCAAACACCAAACCCAAAGTCAATGACAACAGAATCAATACTCAGTCTCCAACAAGCTATACACAGAGAAGAGCAGTTAATACAAGCAGACCTGGGGGCAAGACAGGGAGACATGGGAGGCATGCTGGGAATAGGGGAGGAGGGAGGACAACACTGGTGGTGGGAATGGTCCTGATTTATTGTCATTATATACCTCAAATATTACTGTTACTGTAAAAGATTTCAATTCACTTTGATTACAATAAAAATTATTTTAAAAAATTTATAAAAATTCTCGAAGATAGTGGAATTAAAAGTAAATGACCAAAAACAGTCTTAGACTTGCATTTTGACATCATGGCACAGGCCAGACAAGAACCAGAATAACAAAGTGAAACCACAAAGGTAGAGAATGAAAAGAGAGATGTTTAAGATGGTATAATAGATCAGGAACTAAAGCTCTTGTTTAAACAAATCTTGTTTCCTCTGTTAAAATTCCTTCCAGTAGAATGTGCATTAAGCATGAAATTCCTGCTCAGAGGGCAATACAAAAGATGGCAAGACTAAAACTAAACTTAAGGTTATAAGAGAACATAATGTTTGGCCTAGTCTCTCTTTTCACAGGACCCCAAGAATATTGCCTCCCAGGATATATTAAAGGAAGGCGTTTTCTCTTTGGACTTTTCATTAGCTTTCAGAAGAGGCACAGGGCATATATCACCTACCCCTGAAACGTTAAGTTCTTAAAGTGCTGTCCCTTCCTTAGATAGAAAATAAAGGCAGGTGCTCTTTCTGGGAACATCCATCTACGGGCTGTACTCAGACACCATGCAAAAACTATTGCTGCTCTTATCTGGCATTTCTGAAAGATATAATAAGCACACAATTTAAAAAGTTATGTTGGAACCCTCTTTGAATCCTTCTTTCTTATACTTCAAATCCAAGCAATCATCAAATCTCCTCAGTGCTACTTCTCAAATATAACCAAAATCTGCCTCCTTTATTGAAATCCTCATTACATTGCCTTAATCCAAACTGGCATCCTTCACTAAATTACTACAGCATCCTATACATCACTCATACTTTTTTCAGCTCATTTTTAACTTTCTAGCTATGAATAAAACTAAAGAAAATGTGTTTTTATAGTCTTCTCAGTGCCTTTTGGAGGGAATCTATGCTCCTTAGTACTGTATAGCAAACCTTGACTCCTGTCTCTGCCCTCCATCCAAATAATAGCTCTGACCACTTTCTACCTCTTGCTGCTCAGTCCAATCAGATCACTGTCCAATTGGCAGGTAAGGAACCAGTGTATAAATCTTGGAGAAATATTAATCTTTAGTTCAGAACAGAGATAGAATGGGTGCAACATAAAAGGTAGCAATTGAGTCAACAAGTGAGGTCCAGTCTAATGATATATGTCCAATTCTTTTAGAAAATTAAATCTAACTTTACCACCTACCATTTAAAACAGTGGTAGTCAATGATCAGTATGGGCCATAGGGCATTTTGCAATGTCTATAAACATTTTGGGATGTAATAATTTGGAAACACTTTACTAATATCTAGTGAGCATTGGTCAGGTGTGCGGCTAAACATTTTAAAATATAGGGAAATTTCCTTTATAATAAGAATAAGTAATATGAACAATACCCTGTCTGCAACAGTATTGTAAGCCACTATGATTAAAATGAATCAGCAATAAGGAAAAATATCTGTCTTAGTATTACGTTGGGCAAATGGTAGGATAATTCGGGACACTGGTGGAAGAAATTTGATAATGGTAAGGGATTGTAGTTGGAACATGATACACCTGTAACTAAATCATGAATAAACTTGTAACTTTGTAATGCATTATTTTCAATAAAATTATCTCACCCTAAATGGTTCCAAAATAGAGGTACTTACACTAGAATATATCATCAGAAACTACACAAATGCTATAATATATAGGGTCTTAAAATATATACAATAAAAGACTCATAGAAATAGTAAAGAAATAAAGAAACTCACATAGAAATAATTAATAAATAAAAGACTCACATAGAAACCTCATAGAAATAATTGTACAAGTGTATAAAATATTACCTAAAGATCTGAGTAACTCTTCCTGAGTGATTTCACCTATTAATTCTAACTAGCCCATGTTAAATTGACCCTTAATTTTCTTCTAGATCCATTTCTACTTTTTATCCAGTCTAGGCGTCAAAATTCCAAAATGTTTAACCCTCCCATTAATTATTAATTAATTGACACATGGGATTACTTGATTTAAATTTTAATTTAGTAAACTAATTACAATTTAATTGGGATTAAATTTTAGCTGTTTAATCTAATTAAATAAACTTACCATTTCAGTTTCCCATAAAACTAATTACAATCGAAAAAGTCCATAAAGCCCCATATAATCAGTGGCTACAAAATTAGACAGCAGAGATGTATGATACAGCGTTTCTCTAATGGATAATGTGTGTGTATGTAATCAGGTAAATTATTTTTTTAGCGCCATGAGTCGCAACTGGGAATAATATTCAGCCTTATGTCTATCTTTCAGGAATTATTTTAGTTCCAGGAGAAGAAGAAATATGTGTTTTATAACTATGGAGAAAACTTTCCCATTCAAATTATACAGAATATTTGTTTAATTTAACAATTGAATATATTATTTTCTTTTTTGGGGGGGGCACACCCGGTGATGCTCAAGGGTTACTCCTGGCTGTCTGCTCAGAAATAGCTCCTGGCAGGCACGGGGGACCATATGGGACACCGGGATTTGAACCAACCACCTTAGGTCCTGGATTGGCTGCTTGCAAGGTAAACACCGCTGTGCTATCTCTCCGGGCCGAATATATTATTTTCCAAAGAAATAGTCTATGAGTTTTGGGGGGATAAGTCATAAAATCACCCAATGTAGAGTATCTCACTTATTCTTTTTTTGCTCTGATCATAAGAAAAAGAGCAGGTAAAAAGGGTTAATGGGATATATTAAAATCCAGAAGCTCAATTTAGAAAAGTTTCTTTTTAAAATTTCTTTTGTCCCAAGCTCCGCCCCCTAAAATTTATTTATTTAAACACCATGATTACAAACATGATTGTAGTTGGGTTTCAGTCAAAACAGGAATATCCCCCTTCACAGTGTAACCTTCCCATCACCAGTGCCCCCATCCCTTCCTTCTCCCACCCCCTGCCTGTATTTAAGACAGACTTTCTATGTCCCTCACTCACTGACATTGTTATGATAGTTGTCAGCATAGTTATTTCTCTTACTGCATTCACCACTCTTTGTGGTGAGCTTCATATCTTGAGCCACTTCTGCCAGCCCTCATATCTCAATTATCTCAATGTATTTAATTTTTCTTAAAACCCATAGATGAGTGAGACTATACTGTGTGTGTCTCTCCCTCTGACTAATTTCACTCAGCAAATAGATTCCATATACATCCATGTATAGGAAAATTTCATGACTGCATCTCTCCTGCTGGCTGCATAATATGCTATTGAGTATATGTACCACTGTTTCTTTAGCCATTCATCTATTGAAGGGCATCTTGGTTGTTTCTAGAGTCTGACTATTGTAAAAAGCTCTGTGATGAATATAGGTGTGGAGAAAGGATTTTTGTATTGAATTTTGAGTTCCTAGGGTATATCCTTAGAAATGGTATAGCTGGATCAAATGGGAGCTCAATTTCCAGTTTTTTGAGGAATTTCCATATTGTTTTTCATAAGGGCTAGACTAGATGGCATTCTGACCAGCAATGAGAGTTCCTTTCTCCCTACATTCCCACCAGCACTGATTGTCCTTGTACTTGTGATGTGTGCCAGTCTCTGTGGTATGAGATGGTACCTCATTGTTATTTTGATTTGCATCTCCCTGATGATTAGTGATGTGGAGCATTTTTTCATGTGCCTTTTGGCCATTTATATTTCTTCTTTGACAAAGTGTCTGTTCATTTCTTCTCCCCATTTTTTGATGGGGTTAGATGATTTTTTTGTTAAGTTCTGTCAGTATCTTATATATCTTATATATTAACCCCTTATCTGATGAGTATTGGGTGAATAGCTTCTCCCATTCTGTGGGTGACTTTTGTATCCTAGGCATTATTTTCTTTGGGGTGCGAAAGCTTCTCAGCTTAATATAGTCCCATTTGTGTAACTCTACTTCAACTTATTTGGAGAGTGTTGTTTCTTCCTTGAAGATGCCTTTAGTTTCAACGTCATGGAGTGTTTTATCTACGTGTTATTCTATATATCTTATGGTTTCAGGGCTGATATCAAAGTCTTTAATCCATTTGCATTTGACCTTGGTGCCAGGTGTTAGCTGGAGATCTGAGTTCATTTTATTGCAAGTGGCTGACCAGTTGTCCCAACACCACTTGTTGAAGAGGCTTCCCTTGATCTATTTTGCATTTCTTGCTCCTTTATCAAAGATTAATTGATTGCATGTATGGGGAGCATTCTCTGACTACTCAAGTCTATTCCATTTTCTGAGGATCTGTCTTTATTCCAATACAATGCTGTTTTAATGACTATAGCTTTGTGATTTAATCCAAATTTAGGAAAAGTGATGCCTCTCATATTCTTTTTTTCCAAGGGTTGCTCTAGTTATTCTTGGGTGTTTATTGTTCCTAATGAATTTTAGGAGTTTTGATCCACGTTTTTTGAAGAATGTTAATAACACAATATCCTGTTGACTTTTCAAATTTAGTTAGATATTCTGAGATCTTGGTATATTAAAAATTTTGGTATATTAATAGTAATTAATAGTAATTACTATTAATATATTAATATATGGTGCAGCTGAAGATCCTTTTCCAAAGTTGATGAAAGTAAGCAAAACACATAATAAATTATATGAGGAAAAAAACCTGTTAGTAAAGCTTACAGAGGATGGTATGTTAACAAATGAAGTGTTTTAATCTTACTTTTGGTGGATTACTCTAATTAAAATAAAGAGAATGTCTTTGGGAAACAGACAAGCAAAAGAGATAACAATTTGTATATCTAAAAATTGTGTGGTACAATAAAATAAAAATGGGCTTTAATACTGAAGCATCTATGTCCTAAATGAGAGCTTGCCATTAATGAGTTGTAGAACTTAAATTTAGGATCTACATTGTAATATTTATTTAGAATTGCTCCAAAATTCATAAATTGTGCTTCTAGACCCTTTACAGCAAGGAAAGGTAGATAGTTAATGGAAGATATTTTATTACTTATATATTTATCACCTCACTTTTAATCTCCTCGTATGCTTAATAGAAATCATGACAACATCCCTGTGGTTTCCATCTTCCATGGGTTTGGTTGAATTAGTAAGAAAAATTAAAAGTAACTTAATACATGTATCTAAGCTTAATTTATTTTCAACAAGCACACTAAAATAATTCAGAGAACTAAGACTATTGTCTTCAACAAATAATACAAAACATCTGAAATTTCACATTAAAAACAATATGGCTGAGCTTATATTTAATACAGACAAAAAAGTTACTCAAACGGCTCAATTGAGAGGTAAGCCTAACATCTGAAATAAAACAAGAAAATATTTTAAAAAAAAACATAAAAGCAAATTTTCATACCAAAAGCGTAAGTAAAAAATAAATTAAAATTTTTAAAAAATTTAATTAGTGCTTCTAAATATATTAGAATTAAGTAAAAATATTGAAAATAATTTCTATTGGTTCTAGTATCCAAAATATGTAATATACTCTTCAAGTGAATAACCAAAATACAAATTTTTTTAAATTCAGCAAATGCCTTTAAATAGAAAGAAAATATACAAATTGCTATAAAACATATGAACCTGATTCTAAAGTTTATTAGTCATTAAAGAAATACAAGGCACTGGGCCAGAGCAATAGCACAGTGGTAGGGCATTTGCCTTGCATGCAGCTAACCTGAGACAGAACTGAGTTTGATCACTGGCATCCATATGGTAACCAAAGCCTGCCAAGAGTGATTTCTGAGTTCAGAGTCAGGAGTAATCCCTGAGCACTGCCAGGTATGCCCCTCAAAAGAAACCAAAACAAGTACACAAAAACAAAAACAAAACAAAGAAAAAGAAAGAAAGAAATTCAAGTGATCTCAGGTGAGTTGGTTTCATTAAAAAAGGACAGGACTAAATATCCAAGCAAAAGGCAACATCAATGGAATCAAGAGACACAAATTTTATCCATCTAAACTTAATATGTTACTGATATACTGGCAGACTGTGGATCAGGGAGTGAAGGTATGAGATGTACTCTGATGGAGGGAGGTCAACACTGGTGGTGGGATTGGCCTTGACTCATTGTATGTCTGAAACCCAACTATGAAGGATTTTGTGAATCACAATGGTTTCAATAAAATTAAATTAAAAATTATACATGTCAAAACCACACATATGTATAAATTTCTACCACTGATACAGCTATTACAATTCTTAAAAATATTAAGTATTGATAAGGATGGATACATTTTAGTGCAAAATTTTAGTACAAAACTTTAATATATTAAAGATAGAATTGTAAAAGTAATGTGGAAAATGATTTGATGTATTCTCAGAAAGTTCAACATGAAATTATCATGTATATTGGACATAATATAGAATATCATGTAATATATCCAAAAATTAAAACAGTCAATAACATGATAACCTGTACACACATGTTCAAAATATCAATATCTATAATAACCAAAACATGGAGACAGTTCAAATATCCAGCAAGGTATGAAAACAAAAGCAACTGTAGTACATACATGCAATGGAATGTTATTCAACATAGAAAAGAAAAAATACATACTCCAATTCTGATGAACTTCTAAGACACTATGTAATACAAAAACACAAACTAAATATTTATAATGTTATTTATATAAAATATCTCCATAGAACAGAACAATGATGAAGATTTGTCAGAGGCTGAGGGGAAGAAGTGGAAGAAATTTACTTAATTGGTCTAGAGTTTAAATTTCAATTTCTGAGAATATTTTGGTAGAAGATGAAGATAGTTATAACACAAAATTATGATTGTACTAAATGACAATGAATATTTTACTGTACTTTAAAATATATAATGTTATGTTATGTAAAATTTACCTCAGTATAAAAGGTAAGAGTACATGATGATCCAGATAAGATGTAGTCTGTTTAATAATAAAGGTAAAATGACTTTAACCAAAATACCTTTAATAAAAATGGTCACTAGCTTGTCTGATATTTCTCAATTGTTTAAAGCAATATACAAGTCATGCTTTATTTGCAATTCATAATATTCTTCTTGGTTTCTGGATATATAAATATTTACCCAAGATAGGGCTAAATCCAAGCTACTAATGGCTAACTAATGGGCCAATGCTTTTTTTGTTTGTTTGTTTAACACTATTCCTATTTTAAAAACTCAAGCAGAATTATTTTAGTTGAAAAAAATGTTTGTCTTTGATCTCAGCAGTGTGTCTCAATGAAATTGGTTCTTGTGTTTACTGATAAATTACTGTATGTGGTCTAGGATATGTTGGTGCCCTCTATCAATTTTTTTTCCTCACATGTGATAGGTTGGAAAGTAACTTCAACCCTAATGTCTACTAATAAAGAGTTGGAAAGGGATTGATATCCTTCCCAAACTGAGATAAACAGGAAATGGAGGTATCTCATTAACCAATCTGAAACTAAACTACAAAGCAAAAGCTGAATAATATGGGGCCAGAGCGGTAGCCCAGCGATAGGGTGTTTGCCTTGCATGCAGATGACCCAGGATGAACCTTGGTTTGATCCCTGGTGTCCCCTAAGCCTGAAGCAATTTCTGAGCACATAGCCAGGAGTAGCCTTTGAGCGTTATCGGGTGTGGCCCAAAAACAAACAAAAGCATCATGGTATTGGACTTAGGAAAGACTCTTTGAATGACAGGTTATAATAAGTAACCAAAGAAAATCCCCCAAGTCTATGATCAACTAATTTTCATCAAGGGAAAGGAGGTCATAAAGATAGCCCCTTCAATAAATGGTCTTGAGAAAACTGGATAATCATGTGTAAAAAAAATGAAGCTAGATTTATGTTGCATACCATACATAAAAGGTAATTCAAAGGGAGTCAAAAACCTTATGATCAGACAATTGCCTGTAAGTATACTGCAAAACATTGGAAAACAATCCAATATTTAAACTTTAAAGGTGTTTTCAATGAAACAATTCCATTGGTAAAGGAAACAAAACCAAGGTTTAACAAATAGAACTTCATATAAATAACATGAATGCACATGAAAAAAACCAATGAGGTAGGGGTTATAATGAAAATACCCAACTGAATGGCAGAAAATATGTGAATTGTAACTAAAAGACACTAGAGTTAATGAAAGAAAGTAATTGTATTCTGGATATCAGCAAAAGTTATATATATGTGTGTGTGTTATATTTATATATGTGTGTGTATGTATGTATATATGTACACATATATATTTATATATAAAGGTATATAAAGAATTTATAAAGATCAACAAAAATAACAACAACCAAACTTCAAAACCCCAAGAACCTTATCAAAATTGGGGAGAGGAAATGAATAGACACTTCTCTGAAGGAAATAGATGGATGGTCAATTGGCACATGAAAATGTGCTCATTATCACTTATAGTCAGGAAAATTCAAATCAAGATTTAAAGATGGCACATATGAAAAATATTGGGAACATTTGGAAGGGATGTTGAGAAACTCTCATTATGGTAATGTGGTAATGTTGTTTGATTCAACCACTATGGAAAACAGTATGGAAATTCCTCAGGAAAGTAAGAATAGTATTACTTTATGGCCCAGCAATTCTATTTTCTTGGTACCACCAAATAAATCAAATGAGTAATTAAAAAAGACAAATACATATCATTATTTATTGTAACATTTACTCTAAGGCTAGGCTAAGTAACCAACCTAGATGTCCATTAGTAGATTAGTTATAGTATATACAATAGAATGCTGTACAGCTACAAGAAAGAAATTAGATAATGTAATTTGCTACAAATTGATTAGAACATACAGAAAACATATTGAGCAAAGAAAATCAGAGGAAGAAAGAATAATATTAAAATAACTGTGAAGAAAGAATAACAAGACAAGAGAAAGCATAGCACTAAAGGGGAGATACTTTATTACCCTGGAAGTTGAAGTATATGACTGATAGTAAAAAAAAAAAATCTTAAGGGGGAAGGGATTAAGAAGAGGCAAATGGAAGGTAGCATTGGCAGGGATGAAGGCTGAGAAACACTGCTTTTGAAAATATGTCATTTATTTACTTAAATTTTTTATAAATACATTAAATAAATATAGATATATAGGTATTAAGAACATCAAACTTTCTAGGTATTTTATTCATTTATTTATTTTTGGTTTTGGGACCACACATGAAGGTGCTCAGGGGCCACTCCTGGCTCTGCACTCAGAAATTGCTCCTGGTAAGCTTGGGAGACCATATGAAATTCTGAAGAGTGAACCCGAATCCATCATCCATCCATCCATCTATCCATCCAGGGTTCTCTGAATACAAGACAAACACCATATAACTCTGGCCCCAAAAATGTGTCATTTAACAATAGTTATGAACCATAGAAATTACAAACAAGGGGCCGGGCGGTGGCGCTGGAGGTAAGGTGCCTGCCTTGCCTGCGCTAGCCTAGGACAGACCGCGGTTCGATCCCCCGGCGTCCCATATGGTCCCCCAAGCCAGGAGCGACTTCTGAGCACATAGCCAGGAGTAACCCCTGAGCGTCACCGGGTGTGGCCCAAAAACAAAAAAAAAAAAAAAGAAATTACAAACAAGAAAGCATGAGATATAAACTATAATAAACACATTTTAAAATGTGCCTCTGAAGAAGTTGCTTTCTTTAAGTTTGGTAGGTGGGAGAAAAATAGGACATTGGTAGAAGAAAGATGACATTGATTATGGTTATATGATAGATGTTGGAGGTTAGTATACTTTAAACTCAACTATGAATAACTTTGAAAATTATGGTGCTTAAATAAAATTTAATTATAAATCAATAAAAATTTAATTAAAATTAAATTTAATCAATAAAATAAGTTCGGGGCTGGAGCAATAGCCTTGCACACACTTGACCCAGGACAGACCTGGGTTTGATACCCTGCATCCCATATTGTCACTCAAGCCAGGAGCAATTTGTGAGTGCAGAGCCAGGAGTAACCCCTGAACATCATCAGGTGTGGTCTAACGAATCAAAAAATAAAAATAAATAAAATTTAATTGAAAATAAAATTATTGATTAATAAAAATTAATAATTTAATTTAATTTAATTACAAATTAATTAAAATCAATAAAAACTGAGGTATAAGTAAATGATCATCAGAGGCCACAGATTTTACTTTTATGATATATTAAACTTTCTGAAGTTTTACGGACTACATCATTGATGTTAAATATTATAGATCATCAGGATACACATTCACATGTGTATACAAAATTCATGTATTGAGTGCCTACTTACATAATATATAGAGATTCAGCTATTAATAAGCCTAATGTAAGTCAATCTGATTAAGAATTTTGGAAACTTCTTTTTTTTTCATATTGCAGAGCACTGTTTACTAGCCAAGAACTGGGAACAGTGTAAGTACTCAAAGACATAAATTTGGATAAAAATTATATTATATATGTATAAATATACATCTATAGCATATTATTTTTATTCTATAATATGTCTTAATGATAATATAATGAAACAAGATGGACATTGTTAACAAATGTTAGAAGGAAAGACAAATATTAATAATATCACTCATATAAAACAATTAAAAGCAATATATTGGAAAAACAATAGAAAGTTATTACTTATAGTCATTCAAAGTGTAATTGCCAGAAGGGAAGGGGAAAAGGATCAACAATGGTGGAAGGATTTTGGAACATTTGTAAGTGGTCACAGTTCATTTGGAAAAGACATGAAAGTATGCCCTTAAAATGCATGCAATTTTATAAACAAGAAGTAGCACAATTTTTTTTTTGATTTTTGGGCCACACTCTGTGATGCTCAGGGTTTACTCCTGGCAAAGCGCTCCTGGCTTTGGTATGCAAAATTTGGCAAACTTCTTACATTCATACCATGACTGATACCAGTTTTCCCACTGAAACACTAGCATGGAACTATTTGCAAGGACACATAGGCCATGTACTCCCAGAACATTCAGTATGATAGAAATGTCATCAGTTTCCATGACAACCTGTTTGGGTTCTGAGGGTATGTAGCATTTTTCATTTTATCAGTCAAAAGATAAATTCATTTTATAACACTCTACAACTGTACTTTATGGAGAGAAAAATGTTGACAAAATAAATGGGACACTGAAGAAATGATATTTTATATTTTCACTGCTACACTTTTAAAAGTTTGAAGGCCAAATTATTTTTTAAAATATTGGCTTCTGTAAATTGGAACTGGATGGATTATTTAGAAAGTCATCAGAAAGTCATAAAATTGATAAAAAAATTTCTTAATCATACTTACACTAGCTGTTAAGAAAAGAATGCATTTACAAAATCATACAGACCAGTGTTTTTCAATGTTTTTCAACCAAGAGCCCCATAAATCTTGTGTTCTTTTTGTGTCCCCACAGGACTCACTGCTAGTCATATTCCCTGATACGCATTAATATGATCATCATCTTGTTCTTCGTTGTATTATCCAGGTTTCCCACAGGGTATCATTGAACCCTCAGATAAGAAATGCTAGTTTAGACAAATTGCTTTAGCTCTCAGATGAAAGCACATCAAGAAAGTAAAATGCTTAAGGTCCCATAGAAGTAGTCACCAAAAACAAGACTGCACTCCAAATTACTTTATTATGATCATTTATAATACAAAAACATAAACTACTGATAAGTTGTTTTTCCAATAAAATGGAGGATCCATAATCAGATTATGAACAGATTATAAACTATATTTTATTCAAAGACCAGAGAGTAATTTCATCTCAAGTTTCTTTAATTTGGCCATGCTCTGATGATATAGTGACTCATTGATATTATTGTAATAATTATACAATTACTAAAAATATATATGTTTATTTTTTACCATTCTTATATTCCTTAATATGCCACACTTTCAAGTAAGTCTTGTACAAACTCATCAGGGGAAGGTGGTAACATTCCTGAAAGCAAATAGATCAAATAATACATTTTTTAAAAAATTAAGTAAAATATTTTCTCTAAATATAAGAATAACACAAAACTTTTAATTTATGTGAATAAAAAATGAAACCTCAGTTTGTTTGTGAGGGTTTTCATAGTAACAAACAACAAATTAGATAGTTTAAGCCATAGTAATCTATTTCCTCATATTTGACTAGGTAAAGACTGAGATTAAGATGTTCAGATATATTTAATTTTAATTTTTCTTGTATATTTTGGACCACATCCAACAGTTTCCAGGTATTCTTTTTAACTCTGTTATCAGGGTTTATTTCTAGCTGTGTTCAGAGGACCATGCAAATGCATTTGGAGGACTGAATCCAGGTCGGTTATCTGAAAGACAAGGCCACAACTGTTATCTTTTGCTATCTCTGTATTCTCCAAAAACAGACAAGAGCTGTGGTACTTCAACATATGAATTATGAAACATCTCTGTGAGTGTCCAAAAAGACTTAAAAAGTTTATGATGCTGGGGAGGATGAGCTGAGAAGGGGTTTGACAAGGAGACACATATAAAAAGGACACTTTGCAATGTGTGATACCTATTAGAATGTGAGAGAGTATGTCATGTGTCAATAGCTTTCCTGTTAAGATAATTGTTGCAAAGGTTCAAAATGATTACTGAAATTAGTTGCTTAACAATGCTGTGTATGAGGCACTGGAAAAATCAGAAGAAATGTTTGGCTCTTGGTTCCTAAAGATGGAACATCATTAGTATCTTCTTAGAACAGAATATCTGAATTAAAAAAAATCGCTTGGTTTAGGTGACTATTAAATTATTTTGCATGTAGAAGCCCAAGCTCAATTTTTCATACACCATCATCACTTGAGCATGCCAGAAGCAATCAAGCATTAAAATAGAAGTAGCATCCAAGCATTGTCAGGTATGCCATCCAAAATAATAATAATAATTACTATTTTATTCTAGTAACAATAATGTAATATATGGAACTAACTATAGAAACCTGCATAGTATTTTTTCAAGTTGAATCATAGAAAAGTTCTAGGAATTAAGTATAGATTGATCAAGGGGAAAATCAACACATATATTTTGGTCTAAAGGGTTTTTAATTATCCTTTTATTAATAATATATTTATTTAAGCACCATGGTTACAAACATGTTCAGAGTTGGGTTTCAATCATAAAATGTACACCCCCTCCTTCATCAGTGCAACTTTCCCACCAACAATGCCCAACATCTCCCTTATTCCCCACTCCCTTCCTGTCTTCAAGACAGGAATTCTATTTCTCTCATTATCATTGTCAGGATTGTTGTTAGTGAAGTTCTTTTTCTAACTGCACTCACCACTCTTCGTGGTAGGATTTCTATTTTGGGTTGGTTCTTTTGGCCCTCATCTTTATTATCTCTGGGTACTATTATCATAGTGTCTTATTTTTCTTAAATACCACAGATGAGTGAGACTAGTTTGTGTCTATCTCTCTCTGACTTATTTCTCGCACCATAATAGTCTCCATGCCCAACCATATATAGGAACATTTCATGAATTAATTTTTTCTGCCAGTTGCATAGTATACCATTCTGTATATGTACCACAGTTTCTTTAGCCACTTATTGTTGTGGGGAATCTGGGTTGTTCTCAGATTCTGGCTATTATAAACAGAGGTGCAATTAACATAAGAGTACAGAGTATTGTGTTTTTGTGTTCCTAGGGTATATCACTATATCCCTAGCAGTAGTATTGTTGGATAATATGGGAGCTCAAGTTCCAGTTTTTGAGGAATATCCATATTGTTTTCTGGAAAGGCTGGATTAGATGTTATTCACATCAGCAGTAAATGAGAGTTCCTTTTTCCCCCGGCCCCATCCACTGACACCCAGGAGTTACTCCTGACTAAGCACTCAGAAATCACTAGCGCGTGCAAGGCAGACGCTCTACCAGTGGTCCTCAAACTATGGCCCACGGGCCACATATTGTATTTGTATCTGTTTTGTTTCTTCATTGCAAAATAAGATATATGCAATGTGCATAAGAATTCATTCATAAGTTTTGTTTTTACTATAGTCAGACCCCCCAATGGTCTGAGGGACAGTGAATTGGCCCCCTGTTTAAAAAGTTTGAGTACCCCTGCGAGTCTAGCCCCTAGTAAATGAGAGTTCTTTTCTCCTCATAGTCACTTCAGCACTGATGGTTCTTGTTATCTGTGATGTGTGCCAATCTCTGTGGTATGAGATGATACTACATTGATGTTTAGATTTTAATCTCTCTGATAATTAAGCATATGGAGCATTTTATGTGCCTTTTGGTCATTTGTATTTCTTCTTGAGGAAATGTCTGTTAATTTCCTCTCCTTATTTTTGATGAGATTAGATGTTTTATTCTTCTTGAGTTCTGTCAGTACCCTCTCTGATGGGTATTGTGTAAATAGTTTCTCACTTTCCATGGGTGACCTTTGTGTTCTAGTCATGTTTTCCTTTGAGGTGCAAAAGCATCTCAGTTTAATGTAGACCTATTTGTTTATTTCTGATTCCACTCATGCAGACAGTTATGTTTCTTCCTTGAAGATGTCTTTAATATCAAATCTCAATGTCATGGAGTGGTTTGCCTATTCTATATACCTTATAATTTCGAGTATGATATCAAGGTCTTTAATCATTTGGATTTGACCTTTTTACATATATGAAAGTCCGAGTTTGTTTTTTGCATGTAGCTCACCAGTTGTTCCAATATCACTTGTTGAAGAGGCTTTCCTTGCTCTGTTTTGCCTTTTTCCCCCTTTATTAAAGATGGTTGTATGTCTGAGAGTCAGTCTCAGAATTAACAAATCTATTCCATTGATCTAAGGGTTTGGATTTATTCTAAAACCAGGTGGTTTTAATAACTATTGCTTTTTAATGCAATTTAAAGTTGGAGAAAGTGATGCCTCCCATCTTCTTTTTCCTAAGGATTTCTTTAGCTATACAAGAGCTTTTGTTTTTCCAAATAAATTTCAGGAGTGTTAGATACACATCTTTGAAGAATGTCATGTGTATCCTTAGAGGAATTGCTTTGAAACTGTACAATGCTTTTGGGGAGTACAATAGTCACTTTAATTACGTTAATCTTCCCAGTCCATGAACAGGGTATGCATGTCTCCATTTCCTTGTGTTCTCTTTTATTTCTTGAAGCAGTGTTTTGTAGTTTTCTTTTTATAAGTACTTACACTCTTTAAGTTGATTGCAAAGTCTTTGAGTTTCTGTAGTACTTCTGTGAATGAGATTGTATTTTAATGTTTAATTCTTCTCTATTATTATTTGTGCATAAGACCATTGATTTTACATATTAATTTTGTAACTTGCCACTTTCCTATATGAATCTATTGTTTCTTAAATCATATTATAGAGTTTGGGTTTCTAAAAGTAAACTCATGTCAAATATAGAATCTAAAAATACTGAGATATTGACTTCTGTTTCTATGTGGATGCCTTTCATATTTTTTTTGCCATGGCAAGTACTTCCATTACTATGTTAAATAGGATGGGATGGAGGGGGGCAGCCTTGTCTTGTGCCAGTTCATAGAGGAATTGCTTTTATTTTATCTCCATTGAGTATAATATTTTCCATGGGCAGTGGTAAATAGCCTTAATTATATTGAGAAAAGTTCCTTTCATTTATATCTTACTATGAGTTTTATCATGAATGGGTGTTGGACCCTAGAAAATGCTTTCTCTGCATATAATATGATTATATGGTTTTTATTTTTCCTTTTGTTAAAATGGTATATTCTGTTGATTGACTTGTGTACGTTAAACCATCCTTGCATCTATGGAATTAAATACTTTTGTAAATGGTGTATAACCTTATTGATGAAATATTGGATAACATTTGCTAGAATATTGTTGCATTTATTTCTCCACGGATATTGGTCCTTATTTCTCGTGTGTGTGTGTGTGTGTGTGTGTGTGTGTGTGTGTGTGTGTGTGTGGCATTTCTGTCTGCTTTTGGCATCATTTGGTGATGTTAGCTTTGTAAAAATTATTTGGGGGTTTCCATTTCTTAAATTTCCTTGAAGAGCTTTCAAAGTATAGGCGATGGGTCCTCTGGGAAATTTAAAAGAATTTGTTAGTGAATATGGGTCCAGGTGCCAAAGAGCAATGTGAGCCTGGATTTTCTGGAGGGTCAGGATGACACTTGCATTGATGCACACGAAGCTGGCAGGGGACATACTCTATCCTTTGGGAGCAGAGGCAGGTCATCTCCATTGACAGATGTTCCAGGGGTTCTGCACTTGTGATCTATAGATCAAGGCGCCACAGGGCCGTGAGTACAGGGGCTGCCTCCAGTGGGTTGGGATCCTTTTAATTATTCAATAGAACTGGTAAAATGCCTATATGTACCAGTACTGATGATAAGAAGGTTCACAAGAGATGAAAAGACACATACAAACAGAATACATTCTAGTAATTAAAGAAAACAATAGTTATAAAGGAATTAATTTTAAATTATATAATATAGAGCTTAAAATTAAATGTCAGGGGCCAGAGTGATAGTTCAGAAGGAGGGCATTTGCTTTGCACTCGGCTCACCTAGGATGGACCTAGGTTCCATCCCTGGTGGTGTCCCAGATGGTCCCCTGAGCCATGAGTAACCCCTGAGCATCACTGAGTGTGGCCCAAAAACAAACAAACAAATAAAAGTCAACAAAATGAAGTAGTCAAGAATGACATCTGAAGTAAAGTGGCATATTTAACCCAATGCTCAAGAACATTAACTATGTGAAGATATGAAAGAGTGAAAAAATGGAAATAATTTTGGAAACTGAAATTAGTGAAATGAGGTGAATATGTTGAAAGTATAAAGATCAATGAGGAGATGAGGTTGGAGATACAGATGAGGGCTTAATATGACTGATTAAGCAGCTGGACTGATTCCAAGGGAAATGGGAAGAGAAAGTTCTGAGAGGAAGTCATGCCATTGATAGATCTCTATTTCTAAATCCTCTGTTATCAAAGTGCTATCTCTTGCTTTACCTAGTCATTATAGTTAAACTGATAGGTGGAGCAGGATAAAAATAAAGCATATAGCAAATGCGCCAAGGATTCATTTTCAGTGCATTTTTCAGAAATGCGAAGATTTTGTAGTTAACTCTAATTATACAGGCATTCATATACTTATGTAGAAATTCTAAAAGAACTCTGATTTATAGCACAGGTGCTTAAATTAAAGAGTAAAACCCTGCACATTTTACTGAGTTTTAGTTGCCAAAATGATCTTCTGTATGGATGCAGAGCCAATGATTATTTAGATTATGCAAAACTTCTTTAGCTTTAGGCTTTACCTTAGGCAAATCAATGTGCAGATAAAAAATAGTGAGAAATTATGACTAAATTTTTTCTAACCTTTCCTTAAAAGTACCATATTACTTAGCGCCAAGCTTCTACTTTTACATATACTTATGGGTTTATTTTTGGTTTTTGAATTTCACCTGACATTACTCAGGGGCTACTCAAAACTTTATGTGTGCAAGAGGGGCAGTCACACCTGGTAATGCTCAGGAAACCATTTTTTTTTCTCAGATTGAACATGGATTTTTTGCACACAAAGCATAAGCTCTAGACTTTGGACTATCTCTCTGGTTCTCATAAATTTAATGAGATTAGACAATAAATTCAAAAGGAGTCTTATGTAAAACTATTTCTGACCTATATAATCATATTTTTTGTGGGGTTTTTTTTTTTTTTGGTTTTTGGATCACACCTGACATTGCTCAGGGGTTACTCCTGGCTCTATGCTCAGAAATATATAATCATATTTTAACCTAATATGTGAGGTGGAGGGAACATTTGGAGAGATAGAATGAAATGAGTTTTTTATGTTTTTTTAATTTTTAATTTTAATTTTTAATTTTATTTACTTATTTTATTTTTTATTATTATATTTTATTTTTTATTTTTAATTTTTTAAATATCTCTTTAAACTTTTGATTATAAATATGATTGTAGTTGAGTTTCAGTCATGTAAAGAACACCCTCCTTCACCAGTGCAACATTCCCATCACCAATGTCCCAAATCTCCCTCCTCCCCACCCCATCCCCACCTGTATTCTAGGCTCTTCCTACCTCCCTCATTCAGAATAAAATCTGAATCTTCCACAATATATTTTTTCAATCATCTTTCTTTTACCCACTCCTTCTATCAAAATAATGAACTTCCCAGTGAAATAACTAAGCATAATCTTTGCTAAAATGTTTTAGTCATCTCATTCAGAGGCCAGGAGAACCAAGTTCTATCTTTAAAGATCATCTAAGAATTTTATTTGCATGTCCTGTACAATACTTATGATATATGTAAGAGTATTAATGTTTTATGGTAAAGAACACAGTGTCAGGTTGGAGGTAGATTAAGTATATGACAATTTCAGCCTCTTGTTATGAGTCATTTCAATTTTGGGAAAGGTCAATATCTATTATCCCCATTATGCATACCCACTGTAAGGTAGGTGACAGCTAATAGAAAGGTTCAGTCAGCTTATTAATTGCTTACTTAATTCCTCCTCAATTTCCCTATTCAAATCCTATAACTTTTTCCATTTATTTTTATTTATCTACTATTTATCTTTCCACTGCCATCAAATTTCTCTTCTTCCTACAGTGATTGCAGCTGAGGGAGTATTGCTGGACAAGTTTTGGAATTCAGGTGCCTGTCTGATTATTGTCGCCAACATGATATATGTGTTATTATTAAATGAGATGAGCCATATCTAGTTCATCTGGACTTCAGACTAATAAAGAGGGGAAAATTTCATTAAGTGACATAAAAGGAGAAAGAGCTGCCACTTACAAATGAAGAATTTTTTAGATCAGGTCATTGGCAAGATATTCAAATGATGTCCTATCACAGTGTTGATGTTTAAATCACTTTTATTTGATCTTTATTTTCCCTTTTTGGCATGTTATAATAAATCAATGTATTTTGTTGGCAACATATTGAAGACAATATAAGGACTAACCAACTGTGCTTTAAGAAGGGAAAGAATCAATCAGTGCCACTCAGCTATTGCTTATGGCTAGAACAACCATTGTCCAAACTAAACACTTTGTTCTTGCTTTGGGCTTCTTTTTATTAGGGTGAAGCAGATTTGGGAGCTCTTGGGGTGCTTCCTTTTTAGCTAAATAATCCCTACTGAGGTTAGGCACAGAGACTGGAGGCTAGTATAGAATTACATCATTTGTTAATGCAAATAGGCTTTTTGTAAAGTATAAAGAACAAGCTCTGGTATTTCACAAGAATGAGAGTTAGATAATTTGCCTACTTTTCAGTAAATATGTTCTCTAGATAGAAATAAATTCTGCTTTTCCTCTGTTCCCTTAAAAACTCAAAGTTAAGTAAGATTTCCAGTGAAACTTAATACCACCTATATCTTCCAAGAGGCAATTGGGGAGAGGAAAGATTCACAAGCTGAGGAAAGAGACCATTGTCTTAGGCCTTGCAGTCATTTCACTGGAACACCCCAAGAGTCCTGCCACTTAAACAGTTGCTTGAAAAACAGTACTTTTGCCAAAAAAAAAAAGAAAAAAAAACAAAACAAAACAAAACAATGAAACCAAAACCACCAGGAAAGCAGTTTCCTGAAGTTATGATGCTTGCTAAGATGCGTGGTCTTGGAACTATAAGTTCAGAACTACCTGGAGATTTGTGAAAAGTAAGAAAGAACATAAGCCCCCACCTTAGCAAGATAAGACTTCTCAGGAGTTACATTAGAAAAAAATGAAGATGGGCTTCAAAGAGAAGTCTTCAAACACAATAAAGGCCAAAGGCTTATTTTGTGGAAATAAGTTACTAACAAGTTTCCTTCTCTACTGAGGAAAGAACAGGAAGAAAGAGATTCACACAGTGACAGCAGAGATTAAGGCATCCTGAACAGTAATTTTCTAAACATCACAGGGACCTAGAAAAGTCTTTTCTACTCTCAGCATTTTCATTGGCCTGCATTCACCCCAATATACAGCAAAATATGGTCCATAGGAAACTAACCTTATATTTTTTGTTGAATTTACATTAATTTCAATTCTTCTTTTTTAGTGGAAAGCATCAAAACTGAATTTAACCTGATCTATTCAAGCTAAGATAATAATTGTAAAGTGGCTTAAACATTGATCTTTGAAGTTATGAAGTACGAACCTAGAACCTTGGACTTGAAATTGTACATCTATGATTTGAGACCTAACAATCTTATTAACTATTGTCTCATTTTAATTTGGTCATATATGCAAATATATATTTATAAGCAAGGTAACATGTACATGTAATAGGAATTGGTACCTCAGCATACTTTTTTTTTCTGAGAGTTTCACTTAGAACAACTCAGAAGATTTGGCAAATGTTATAAAGACTCCTGGTAAAGAGAGATTATTTTGGATTAGTTGGGTATTCACTATAGATATCATAAAGGAGGCAGAAGTTTAGCAACCAGCTCAGACAGAGAAGGCTACTAAGGCAGAATGTAGAATCATATGCGGCTAGAATCTAAAGAATGACAGTAGCCCTATAGCTGGCCTAGAAGAGGAATGAATTTTTCCCTGGAGCCACCAGAAAGAATTAACTCTCTCTCCCCCATGACTTTAACCTTTAAAAAAAATGCATCAGACTACTGATGTCCAGCATTGCAAGGAAATTAATTTGCATTATTTTAAGCCACTGAGTTATAGTCATTATTTGCCAAAGCAGCGGGAATAGGAAAAATGTATAACAGGTATTTCTAATTAGGATTTCATGTTTTGTCTTCCAATGATACTTGGGAACATACTTTTATTAACAAAGATAAAAATAGATGATATAATTTGATTCCCAATCATGTTACAATTGCTTCCTTCAGCAGCACATATACCAATCACGTTACAAGTCAAATAGGTTCCATTACTCAGTTGAACTCTTTTTTGTTTGTTTGTTTTGGGGCCACATTGGTGATGCTCAGGGTTTCTATTGACTCTGCACTCAGAAATTTCTCTTGGCAGGCTGGTGGGGGTGTATGACAATCTGGGAACTGAACCAGGGTTCATTCTGGGTCAACCAAAGGCAAACACCCTACCATTGTACTATCTCTCAGACCCCTACTCAGTTGAATTCTTCTGAGAAATTATTTTATAAACTCTTTAAAATAACCCATTGCATTAGAATCATTAATACTCAGGGAGAAAGAAAAGTAATTAGGTTTAAAGCACAAAGTAATGAGTAACTGGTAAGTTTAAAGTAATTTAATCCAAAAAAGTCAATTTGATTCCAAATCTGTAAATTTTCTTTCTCATAAATCCAGTCTTCTCTTATATAGCATGCTCTTACTGTACATTTGCCTGTCCTACAAATAATGTAAAAGTGGCCACACTGGTAATTTGTCTTCCTTCATAAGAACAACCACTATTTACTATTCACTATTATTAATCAAGGGCAGTTGGTGAGATTAAGTAAATCTCCGGGATTATTGTAAAATGATCATTTGAGCAGAACCTGTTCTAAAACCTATGAACAGATGAGCCTTTTCTAAAAGTGCCAGTATCTGGAAGAAGAATCACAGCCTTGAGCACTGCATGTGCTAGTGAATTCTGGCTTATGTATGAAGCTCAATCATTTTTCCAAAAATTCAATGTAAGAAAATCATCTCTTCCCTCTTTATTCAATTTACAAGGTTAGTTCCATAAAGACACTATACTTCATGCTTCACTTTTGTTATTAAAATCACACTCAGCTCCTGGGATACAGTATTCCACAAATACTCAAAAATAAATTTAAAAAATGAGCTTAAAAATACATGAAAAACAGCAGTCAAACAAGCTCAGATTCAGAGTTTCTATTACATATCAGTTAAATTAGTTAACTTGAATAATTCACTTCATCTCACAGCTTGTTTTCACATCTGTGAAATACACATTTAAAATCTGTGCGGTAATGACTTTGTCTCTTGGAGCGTTAATAGAACTCAGCAAGAGGTTCTTTACAGAATTTATTTCTTAGTGAGTGTTTACATTGAGTAAATAGATGCAGATATGAATGGATTGTAGGGGTAAGTTGAACACATTCTTATGTCCCACCAAGCAATGATTTTCTGCAAATCCCATCTGTCTACCAAGTGGGTAGTCCTACTGATTTGTACTTCTCCTTAGTGCTATATTACAGTAAGATGTTCAGAGGTTCCCTATGGACCATTAGTCAGGTTCAAATTTACTCGAAGCAAATAAAAAGTAGACTTTGGATGATTTATTTCCTTCTCCCACATTGATTTATTCATTTGTGTTTGAATTTGTTCTCTGTGTATTTTTCTGTCTAAATTACAAAGTATAATCCTACAGCAAAGAATTCTGGAAATAGTTCATCTTCCTCTGAGAGAGGCCTCATATCTTTTATTCCTTGTCAATAGTTTTAATAAATATGAAGAAGTTAAAATAATAAGTTGTATTTTAACTGAATTATAACAAAGTATATGTACTACGTAAGAGAACATTTCAAATAAATACTACCTTCTGAGGAAAATTGAACGTGACAATGAGAGGCCAATATGGCAGTCAAAGTCTATGCTGTCTCTTTCTGACCTATCAAGACATTTTCCTCTTGAATTTTTCTCTTTTTTATTTGAAGAAAGTATACACAGCCCCTCCTTGGCCTGTAGATATCCTTTAAGACCCTTATCTACCATTCCAACCTTTTAACTATACTTTTAACTACTCACTATTTCCTAATCACATTTACCTTTTTCTCTGTTCCCAAATATGTGAAGTTTTGGTTCGTATTGTGAACTTTGCAATAATAAGTCTCTTTCTACAGGGCAAGAATTATTCCCTCTAGTTAAGGGGTCTCAAACTCAATTTACCTGGGGGCCACAGGAGGCAAAGTCAGGGCGAGGCAGGGCCACATAAGGGATTTCACAAAAAAAAGTTCTCAAACGTCATTATTAACAGTTTTAATTATTTCTTCTGAACATGAATATAACATTGAATGAAGATCATGACAATTCTTCTGAATATGGCATCTTTTGCCTATTGCTTGCTGCCAGAGACTTGACAGTGATTCTTCTCACAAATCTGAACCACATTTGGCTTTAAAGAGGAAGCAATTGAGACCCTCAGTATGGCTTGAAGATGATCATCATTAAGTCTAGACCTGTACTTTGACTTATTTAAGTACAATGTGGAGAATAACTTTCACACAAATATGTGCTCCCTAAAAGGCACATAGTGCGCTTGAACATTCGGGAAAGCTCAGGGAATCTGGGGGGCAATTCTCTCAAAAATTGCCCATGCATGTCTGCTTTTCCACTAATCTCCCTGAACTTGGCTTTGAGATCAGAATTGCATTGAAGGTCAATGAGCTCCATTTGAAGCCCAGGAGGGGCATCTTGCACATCAAAGGAAAAAGGGTACACAAAAATTTAGAAAGTGTCTCTGTGCTTTTTGAAGTCTGCAAATTTGTGATCAAATTCCTTCTCTAGCTTAAAAATAGCATCAACATATTTCTCACCACTTTATAGTATGCCTGCATCCACAAGTTCCTTGCATGCTGGGAAATGGAAGTTTTGTGGAGAATGCTCTCACGTTGTCATAGGCAGCACTGATAAGCTGCCCCGGGCCTTGTAGCATCTTGTTTAGTACATTTACCTTATGTGTGATGTCAGCAAGAAAAGCTAAGTCCATGAGCCTTTGGTGATCACTCAACTCAAAAACAGCATTCCCATCCTTCTCCATGAAGGATTTCACTTCTCTCAATTCAAAAAATCTTTTCAGGACATTTCCCCTGCTGAGCCAATGTACCTCTGTGAAATAGAGCACATCTCCATATTCTGACTTCATTTCCTCTAAAAAAGCATGGAACCTCCTATGCTTTAAGCCCCTGGATTTGACTTGGTTGATGCATTTCACAACAACAGACATCACATTGTCACACAGCAGGCATTTACTGCAAAGGGCCTGCTGATGGACAATGCAGTGAAGAGCAATGGCCTTCTCTTCAAGTTTTTTTTGAACAAGTGCCACCAGTCCATTTTTCCTCCCTATCATCGATGGTGCGCCATCGGTTATTATTCCAACAAACCTCTTTCATGGCAAACCTGCATTCTCAATGGCATCACACAGATGCCGAAATATCTCATTAGTGGTGATCTGTCCATGCATTGTAAGTATTGTGAGCAGCTCCTCTGTCAATTCAAAATTGCAATCAACACCACGGACATAAATTGTGAGCTGAGCAGTGTCTGTTATATCTGTGCCCTCGTCAAGAGCAACTGAGTATGCATCAAAACATTTGGCTTTCTCACACAGTTGATATAAATGTCACTTGAAATGTCAGAAATGCGCTCTGCCACAGTGTTGGCAGAAAGGCTGATTTTGCTAAACTGACCTTTCTTTTCCAGACAGATAATACTTGCAGCCTGTAACATGCATTTTTTTTTTAACAAATTCTCCTGTGAATGGTTTCCCTGCCTTAGCAATCATCTCACTAACCATGAAACTAGCTTCGACTGATGCAACATTCTCTTTGGTTGCTTTCTTGAAGAAATCTTGTTGCCTCATTAGACATGCTTTAAGACTGGCAACCAGCTTGGCTCTCTCATTTCCTTGATATTTTGCATATTCTTCAGCATGTTTAGTTAAATAATGGTGTTTCAAGTTGTATTCCTTGTGTACTGCAACTTTCTCTGAGCAAATAAGTCATGTGGGAATACCCCTGTGCTCAACAAAGAAATACTACATCTCCCACTTTTCCTGAAATTGTCTGTGCTCATCATCAATCTTTCTCTTCACTGCAGGCTTTGAGGAAGTCATGATGACGGTATGACAAAATCTAATTCTGTAATAAACTTCTCTCCCTTCTCTCCCTTAGGCCACCGATAATGCAAGGGCAGGAGCAGTGGAAATGATGTCTGCGCTAGGCACAAAGTATTCGCTATTATTCGCTTACCAAATATTCGCAATAAAAAATTGCATGAGTAAGAAAAAAATCGCAAAAAATCGCATTAAACATTTGCATATCCTGAACTGCTTGAGGTATGCAAATGTTTAATGCGATATTTTTTCTTACTGATGTGATTTTAATAATCGTGAATACTGCTATATTTGAAGGCCGGCCGTGGGCCACAAAATGTTGTACGGGGGCCACAAATGGCCCACGGGCTGCGAGTTTGAGACCCCTGCTCTAGTTCATTGTTTCTGTTCCTCAGTGCAAAAGCATTTTCTCATTAGAGAAAACTCTTGACAGCCCAAACTAAAGTTGACTTTCTGTTACTAACAGATGATCTTGGTTTTGTCTTAGTATTTTTACATGTTTTTTTAAATTTATTTTTTTATTGTTTGACTCTTTTATATTCTAAGATTAAATAGCCCCTTATTTGGCTTTGTTATTACTGAATTCTTGGCACCAAAAGTGGTGTTGTTAAATGATTTTCAAGCTTTACTTAAATTGTTCTAGATCATATCATAAGATACAATATTCATCCCTCTATTCCTCAAAAATGCCATAACCAATAGTAAATCATACAAAAACACTAATATACTAAGTGTCCTTGACTGCGTGTTCCTTGCAGTTATTACCCTTAAAAGAGAATCTTACATTAAGTACTGGGCTTTGAAATGCTAAAGTAATTGACCTATACCTCTTTCTTCCCACTTAGACTCTGGCTCCCTTCCTTGTTCCAAACCAGGAGGATACTATAAGTAGAAGCAAAGTGTAGGTTAGTGTCTAAGAAAGGAGGGCTTTCTGTTATTTTCCATTTTTTATTAGAGTCATTATATCTGCAAAATATCAAATCCAATTTTAGCCAAAATGCCACTCACCTAATTAAAAGAAAATGGAGAGAAATTTTGATTATAAGAACAGAAGATAAAAAATAATGTGAATATATAGATTTTACTATAATTGGTGATATACTCATAAAATTATTTTTATGTATAAATTATCTGCTCATAGAATTTATAAATCATACTATTGAATAAATAGTATTGAATAAATATTGAATAAATAAATAATATTGTATTTCACTCACTAGAATGGCTCTCAGTATAATAAACTTTAATATTTGAAGCAGAATTCTAGAATCAGGAAAATATGTTTCCATTATCTATTCAAATGATTGCATTTTAACAAATTCACTAGTAATTGATATATCAGCCTCCAAAGTTTAAGACAAACATATTGCTCACAGAAATCAAATTCTCTTCAGAAATAAACAACAACAACAAAAAAAAAAAACACATGACAAAAGCCTAGAAAATTCCAATTGCTGTTTTTTTTTTTTTAGAGTGATGTTCTGATTTTGTACTACTACTAAATGCAACCACTCTCTCCTTACTAAAAAATATTTTAGGACAAAAATGTGCCCAGTTAATGTTGAGCTGCTTGTAATTTGGAAAATATAGTCTGCAAGTGCTCCCAAGGCTTAACAGGCATTGTATAGTATTACTTTATTTATTAACTTTGAGTGATGGGATTCTAAGCAGTGCTCAGGAGTCTTATGGGCCCCTCTTGCAACTCTGTGCCAATCAGAAGAGTGGTTCAAGGCAAAGGCTCAATGATGCAGTTTAATACTTAAGTGATGGTGTAGTGCTGAAAATCAAGCTCTAATCACTCTCTTATCTCCTAACCCTAAAATAGCATTAATTTAATCTGAAGATCTCTCTTAATATTAATCATCCATTTTCACAAATAGTAGGAGGTGAGTCAACATTTTACCTCAGGAAAATACAACCCTCAACTGTTTTGTGTTAGTGTATTTTCTGACATATCTCATAAGTAGTTACAAGAAGCTACAAATTGGGACTGTGAAATCTCAAGTGCTCAAGTACTCATATTTTTACTATAATTCTAAGAAATCCTATAGTCTCTGGGATACAAATGCAAGGACTTATCGAAGCATAATAAAAACCACAGTCATTTTAAATTCAGGATTTTCTAAATTGCAAAAAGAAATAATTAAAACTTTTTGAAAAGTGGTCCAAGTACAGAGTCCAAACAATGAATTATATGTAGTAAGTATCTCAGTAGGGTGAATCTATATAAATGTGTATGTCAGGGTGCATATCATGCATTCTAAAGTACTTATTCCAGGAGCTTACTTGTATAACCAAAGCTTTTCATAAGAGGCATTTTCACATCTAGTCCAACATCAAAACTTGAATATAAATTTTGCAAAACAACCTGGTAGTAGAAGATAAGTAGTATTTTTCAGAGCTCATGCTGTAAATTAGCTGTATAGAGAAAATTCTTGCTTTCATTCAACATTCTGCCTTATATTCTGGATATGTAAATGAATTATCTATAATTATGCTGGCATCAAAGAAATTAGACTAGATATAGGCATCTGAGCAGTCTTGAGAAAAATGAGAATTTAATAAAAATGTTTAATTTTCTATATATTAGAAACAGACAGCTTTTTTTTAATACTTAAAATGTGCCGCTATTTCAATCTGAAAAATAACAATTGATAACTTGCTAAAAGTTTTATACTAAAAATTAGCAAAATATCTACTGGAAAAGGAAAAGCTTAGCAAAAATTCTGTTAATACGTTCTACTGTGATATTTCTGACTGGCAAGACACCAAGGCAGAAAATTCAGCATGTAGTGCCATTGAATTTGGAGATTAAAAATATAAAATAATCAAACCCACAGTTTCATGGTTCAGTTATCTTGATTTCTTGCTCACCAAATAAATTCACCTACACAGTGATGTAACCAGTCACTTGAGTAAAGACAGGCCATAAAGAACCCTCAAGTATCTTGCTCTATCTAACATGGTCATTTTACTTTTCCTTATCACAGGGTGCCTGAGATATGTTCTGTCCTAGAAGAAGAGATAGACTATCTTCATGAATTTTTTTATAACCATCATTTCTAAAATAGTACCCAATATACATATGTAAAGTTATCCAACACTTCTTCAAAAGTATATAAATACATAAATGTTAAAGAAAGTGCTGGACTGAAAAAATGCTACAAATAAGTTTACATTTTAGAGACTGTAAAAATAAACATACTGATCTTCTCCACTATAGAGGAACCCTGAATGATATGAGATTTCCTTGAGTCTGTTTAAAGTAAGTAAGCAATGCAGTGTTTGGATTTTTTTCACTTTCCATGTGGTATTTTAGGTTTACTCAGTAGTATTTGAGAACATGTATTTGAAAAAATACTAAAATGTATAAATTGGTCATTTCAGCTTTAAACAGTCTGTAAAGCTTTTGTGCTTTTCTCTAGAAATTAAGCCTCTGACCTATGATTATCATTTAAGCAACAAAGTATTCAACCAATTAGATTTTAGTCAATGATTATCTTCTAAAATTAACTCCCAATTTAATATCCAGGTAATGCATCTGAGTTGTGTATATCTCAATGCATGCCACTGGAAGTAGGTAGTGGATCTTAGCTAAAGATCTAAGACAATAAATACAAGTGAACAAAATGAGTAACAAAACCAATGTTTGTTTTAAAGATGAGTAAGTAAGATCACAGTGTAGACTCTTGAGTCAGATTGTACAGGAATTAAAATTGTACTCATCCACTTATTCTGATTTGATACCAAACACTGGCAACATTACTCCTAAGTATAATGACAGTAATAGCACAGGTCAAAAATATAGAAAATTTTGGATTTTTTACTTATTTCATAAATAAAGTTGTTGAAACCAAGAAAACGCTGAGAGGATTTGTGTAAGGATTTCTTGACTGTAATAGCCACCTCAATTGAAATTGATAAATTTATGGAGAGGCATAACTTTGAGAGGAAAAGTTTGAGAGACAAGGCCTGCCTTTGATATGACTTCTTTTTTTCCTGTCCTTTTTCCTTTGCCTAACTAAATTTCTAGAAATCTAAAGAGCATCTAAATACTCTTTTCTTCAAAGAGCCAGTTTTAAAAATAGTTCAGGTATTGTCATCCATTACAGTCATTTAGGGGATGTCATGAAAAAGCAATCTTAGGTTATTTAAAAATTAATAAGTAAATCTGTGTTTCCATAAAACTTTATATTTTTAAAAGGCCAACATTGGTCTCTGAAACATCATTTACTGGTTTTTGAGTAAAAGATTGACATATATCTTGGATAGCATAATGACTGGTAAACTCTGGCCCAAGCTGTTAAGCAAAGACGCTCAAGGGTTTCGTATGTTCCAGTATAAAACCCTGTCAAAAAAGCAACTTCCTCTCTGAATTCTGCCATAGAAGTGGTCACTAGACATACAAAAGTGAGGAAATTGCTAGAAAGTAAAACTGTATGAAGGGAATGCTAGTATTGATTAGAGATAGTATAAGGGAGAAAGAATGAAGAAACCTACTCCTGGATTTCACATCAGCCTAACTGGACTTTCCCAAACCACCTAAAACTTGCAATGAGACCAGTTTGTTCTTTAAGTGGCCACAAAGTTTTAAATGCATCCATAAACTAGAGAAAAAGGCCTCCAGGAGCCTTCTCCCAAAGGTAAGAAAGACATTTTTAATTAAGTAAGACAAAGAAAGCTTAGAAACAAAATATGTTTGATTTTTCTTAAATCTCATGTTATTTCATTTGATGTATATGATAGAAAAGTCTCTTCCCTGTTCTACAAAGTGTACAGATAAGAGATAATTTAAACAAGTACATTAGATAATACTCCTATACTATGCTGATCCTCCAATATCAACTTCAGTTAATGTTCTTGAGTTTACAAAGTATTAGAATCACCTGAGGTGTTTCATAAAGCACTTTGTCCTACACGTGGAAATTCTGATTTAGGAAAATTACTCAGGACAACAGTTTAAAAACCAGGCTTGGCTTGAAGCCAATACAGATTTATTTTTCATTGAGACTTGTCATGTCATATCAGTTGAGCACATGGTGCAAGTTGGACATAAGTCAACCCTTGTTCATACTGAGTTAGGAATTATTCAAGTTGAGTTTTCAGATAACAATTATTTGTATTGCCAGCACCATCTATCTATTCTAGTATAATGGCTCCTTTTGATTTTCAAGGAAGTTGGCCTTACATTTCCTTTGCTCGTATAGAGCATGAAGGTAATTGGCCACCTATACTAAATGTTTGGCATAATGTTATCACTCTATTCAATGCAAAAGAAATGGGTATTGAAGAGGATTTTCTGATATATTGTCTGACATTGTCAAGATCCATGAGTGGCAGAAAAGAGACACCCAGTGAGTAGGTAGATTTCTATCTGGCAAGAAGATAACTGTAATGAGCACCAATATGAAAGGACAGATAGTAATAGAAACTAGAAAGTTGATGGGAAAATTAGTTTTCCTCATTTCACATCTGCATGGCAGGGGGACCTGCCAATCACAGTCTCCAGAGAGAGAGAAAGAGTAGAGAGAGAGTGAGAGAGAGAGAGACAGACAGATGACAGACTGACAGACAGAGACAGAGAAAGTGAAAAAAAAAAAAGATAGAGAAGGCTATCTGAGTCCCTGACCACGTGCAAAGCCAAAGTTAAAAAATAATAATAAAGAGAGAAAAATAGAATCAGTCTGTTAGAGAGCTTTAAACAAATGTGGGACTGTGAAACAAGCTGTCTCAAATTGGCACAGAGAATGCAGAAAATCAATGTGAAATGAAAGCTGCCTCTCCCAACAATAAAGACAGCAATTAACTCTTCTTGTTCTTGCTACAGCCTCCAACTTTTACTTAAGCACCAGAATGCAGGTTGTTAGGGAATAAGCCAATAGTCAATGGCTTAAGCATATAGCCTATTATTTCCTATATTATGAATGGAGAGTGGGAATAAAATAGGTATGCAAGTGGCAGAGTAGAACTAACTTAGCTTATATGTATAATATAATATATTAATATTTATTAATTAATTATTTATTATAAGGTCCTAGTGGTGCATGGTGGGAGGACAGGGAGGCCAGTGTCTGTAGGTATCAGGTGAGGAAATGATCCACAGCAGTCAGATTTCATGAGACATGAAGTTTTATTAATAAGGCCCTAACCACCATGTGCATATCTCACATGGATTCTAAGCTAAGCAGCCAACCTCTCTCACTTCTCTTCCTGCTGCCTCTCTCAGCCCTGTCTTCCTGCTGAGTCTCTGTCACCCCTCCCCAGGCAACTTTAATTAGCAACCAGCTGTGGGCTGGTCTGACCATCAGGTAAAATTAGCATTTGGCCCTGGGGAGGGGTAACATGCATATATGCAAGTATATCATATATTTATGTTTATACACTGATTAGGCTGAGGAGAAACAAGCATTTGTGTTTCCCAAATTATACAAATTTTTTAAATTGAGTACAAGTGACATAGGAATAAAAATTAAAAATAACATTTGAAAATAAGCCCATGTGCTAGAAGAGTACTTATTTATGGCACGTTCTATCACAACACACAACAAAGTTGTACTTAATGAAAATATGCTATTTAGTGCTTATTATTTTGGGATATTCTGTTAAACATAGGAATTCAGAGACTAAGACTATTGAAAGCTCAATGTGAACAGGCACTTCTACCAACATTAAGGAGAAAATTAGAAAATAGAAATCACAAACTTGTTTTAAATTTTGATCACAAGTTGCATAAACGATCGCTTAATGTAGTAAATTATTAAAAGTTCATCTATAACTTTAAAGAGAGTTGAGCAATTATATGCTACTGAGTTCTCAGAAAGGAAGCTATAAATATGCTGCCAATAGCATTATTAACAACCATAATTATCACAATTAATATCCTAGCCAAGACAATTAGAACATACTTTTAACCATGCTACATGCTAGCACATAAATCCACCTCTATAATCTATTCAAACAGCAAAATGAAAGACTCTTTTCTTTGTTTATGTGATCTAGTAGTCCTATTATTCTCATGGTAAAATATCATTTGATAATTTGCAGTGAACTTACAATAAATTAAATATATTCACTATGCATACAGTGCATTACATGATCTAATATCTGCCTGCATCTATGACTGCATCCTTCTATCTACTATTTGCCCTAAAGTATATATATATATATATATATATATATACACATATACCTGTGTGTATATATATATCATCACTTCCAAAATTCAATTTGTCTTCTTTAAGTTTCTACATGTATGAAGCTTTTCCAGTATGCTATCCACAATTTCCCATTCATGATCGATTAATCCTACTCATTCCATCATTAAACAGTTACTATATGTTACATTTTACAAACCTAGCAACTATTTAATTATATATTCATAAATTTATATTCTATATGTTAGTATTTTCTCTTATGTAAGTTCTCTAAATAAAATAATCTAACATTTTTCACTATCTCCATTTCTCTAAACACAAAATCTTCCATACAATAGACATTTAATTAGCAACTACCAAGTTAATAAATTAAGAGAATTCTACTGCCAATGTCTCATAAAAAGAACATAAATTGAAACATGAGTGGCAGAATTCCCCTGATCTGAGTGTTTAAATAAACAGAGGTTAACATGTTTGTCTACACTAAAGAGTTTACAAAGATTTATATCCGGTATGCCAAATGATACTTCAAATATATAACAGATAAGCCATTTATGGAGTTATCGTTTACAGTGACAAAAATAGAAGTAGAGAGAATTGAAGAGATTCACTCATTATCATACTGCAGAGAAGAGGCTGAGTTAGAAGTTATATGATCAAGAAATTTTAACTGTACATCTGTTTACTTTCCACATGCTGTCCTATCTTGCAATTCAAGCAGGCCTGTCTTACAAGCATTCAGATGAAAATGACCTTAATGAACAGGAAGTATGGCACAAGGGCAAGATTCTAAATATAAATGTAGAGTTGACCTTTAATTTCATCTGCATTTTAGAACTTTTGCCCAAAGAAATTGATTGGGCAAAAGATGAACTTAAACAAGAGTTTAGCTTTATACATACAACTCTGTATTTAATTTTTTTTTATTAAAAAAGAAAACTACTTAATCAATGCAAGCTTATGACCCAACTTACTGGGAATTCCTCGTTCATGGGGAATAATTGCAATCCCCAATCCCCATCATGAATGGGGTTTAACGGGCTACCCTTGCCTGCTTGCATATGGTAGGCATACGCTGAGCCAGTCTGCTATGGACATATAAGGGTATCACAAACCTGTTATTGTTCAATCTCGGGTGGCTGAATGTCACTTGTCCCTCTAAGAAGTTTGGGGATATATTTAATATTTTATAGATCATGAACTCTCTACCTTAGTTTGTGCCAGGCCTTTTTATAAGAAGTCTTTTTGAAATACTTGAGATATTTGATAGAATTTTCATATTGAACTTTGAGGACATGTAATAAAAAATAAAATGTGATGAGGTCAGAGCTATGGCACAGGTCATTTGCCTTGCATGTGGCTGACCTGGGATCAACACAGGTTCCATTGCTGGCATCCCATCTGGTCCCCTGGACTGCCAACAATGTTTTATGAGGGTATAGCCAAGAGGAACCTCTGAACACCATCAGGTATAATACAACCTCCACCGAAAAGAACCCAAAACAAACAAAAAAAAAAACAAAATATAATTTGAGCACATAATGTATACCAGACTCTGCATATGATGCACATATTAGATTTGCTGGGAATAGAGTTAGAAGGCTTCTCTTTTAATGAGAGTGAAGACGGCACTAAATGCATAGCATCTGGAATTCCATAAAAGATGGAGAGAAGAAATGAGAAGTAATTGTTGGGGGGCAGGTAGGCAGAGACTCATAAAGACACTAACCCTGAAACAAAAAGCAAAACACCAAAAACAAAACAAGTGAAAAAAAAAGAAACAAGAAAACCTGAAAGGAATGGAAAAAAGAAGATAATGAGAACACAGAAGACAAATGTCATTGCTATGCCATAGATATGAGTAAACAGCACAGTTGTTTCTTGAAGTTAATACCACTTTGGAGTTCTCCTAAACATACTTAATTATTTAATAACTGAGTTTTCAATCACTGACAAATCAAGTTCTGACTCCAACCACCTTGTATTCACAACCATCCCTCCTATCACCCTTTCCCTGTGGATATCTAATTACAATCTCTCCTTTGAACACCTAACTAATTTGAATTCCTTAAACATTATCTATCTTGTTCTCCAAAAGGTATTTTAAAATTATTTTCAAAGCTAAGAAAATTCATTTGTTTGGGTGAAGAGCCATAGAATTGATCACATAAAAAACATAGTACAATTATAATTCTTTTCACATCCACATAAAAAGCTTCAGAAGATATTAAATGTTTAGCCACTTGCCTTAGAGATGAAAGTTAAGACTCATTAGTCATGACAAAAGATTTTTTTAAATATGAGTTTCAGTAATGACTATCCTCAAGAGGTACCACAGAAGATAATGCACATTTAAAGATAGTCTACATGCTGGAATCCAGTTTTAATTAGCCCATTGCTCCAACAATAGTCATGACCTTTAGAAAAAAGAGAGACCAAATTCACTTTCTCCCAATCAGGCAACAGTGCAAAGCACATCTAACTTAAAACTTTTATAACCAACATAAAGGGTATCTTGATTCAGTTGAGTGAATTTTTATCAGCATGCCCTTATATTACACTCTGTACATACAAGTTTCCTGACTCTTCCCTTCCTAATGGCTTCTGCCTTTGGCAGAAATTTATTTTAAATGAAATTCTCACAGAACAGAAATATCCATCTAGCCTGGCAACTCCAGAGGGAACTTGCCTGTTGGGAATGAGAAAAGGAATTAGTCCCTAATAATTTTTATAGCTCACCATGAAAACCTTCAATCAATGACCACCCAGTACAGAGCAACCAGCTATATCGATTATTTCTTATTATTCTTACCTTGCTTTATTTTTCTTTAGGCCATTTATTAATCTTCACATATATTTGCACACAGACACATTCTCGTACATATACATAAATATTTTAATTGTTTTATTAAAGATACTGTTAGATACCAAACTTTTCATTATTGGGTTTCAGTCATAAAATATATACCATCCTTCACAAGTGCACCGTACTTACCACTGATGTATCCCGTTTCTCTCCAACCTCCACTCCCCCCACCCCACCCCTAACCCTACCTTACTCGGGCAGGCAAATTGCTTCTCTCTCACACACATACTCTCTTTCTCTTTCCTTTTTGACACTGCGGTTTGCACTATTTTTAATGGAGGGCTGCTTTGCCTGTTAGTTTCTCTACTTTCAGCACTTAGTTCTTGTCCAGAGTGATCAATTCCAAATATCACTGTCATAATAGACGCTTCTCTACTCCACATGCACTCACCACTCTTTGAGATAAGCTTTCTTCCCTGGACTAGACTTCCTGACTTTTGTATCTATTGTCTCTGTGTAATATTACTATGTTATCTCTTGTTTTCCTGATATCTCACAAATGAGTGAGATATATTATATATATATATATTATATATATATATATATTTCCTTTCTTTCTGGCTTATTTCACTCAGCATAATAGTCTCCATGTCCATCCATGTATAATAATGAAAGAACATTTCATTATTTCATTTTTCTTAATGGCTGCATAATATTCTATTGGATAGATGTACTACAGTTTCTTTAGTATCTGTTGTTGGGCACCTGGGTTGTTTCCAGATTCTAGCTATTGGAAATAATGCTGCATTGAACATAAGAGGGCATTTTTGTATTGTGTGTGTGTGTGTGTGTTTTTCTGGGATATAATCCTAGGAGTGGTATTACTGGGTCATATGGAAGCTTGATTTCTAGCATTTGGGGGAATGTCTATGTTGTTTTCTAAAAGGCTGGACAACTTTGCATTCCTGCCAGCAGTGAATGAGAATTCTTTTCTTCCCACATCCCACCATCACTAGTTGTTCTGTTTGTGATATGTGCTAGTCTCTGTGATTTGTGATATCTCTGTGTTGCATTGATTTGTATATCCCTGACGTTTAGTGATGATGAGCATTTTTTCATGTGCCTTTTCACTATCTGTATTTCTTATTTGATGAAATATCTCTTCATCTCCTCTCTCATTTTTGATAAAATTAGATTTTTTCTTATAAAGTTCAATCAGTTTGCTTTTTTTGTCTGTTTGTTTTTGTTTTTTTGTTTGTTTTGGGGCCACACCCAGCGTTGTTCAGAGATAACTCCTGACTGCTCAGAAATAGCTCCTGGCAGGCACAGGGAACCATATGGGACACCAGGATTCGAACCAACCACCTTTGGTCCTGGATCAGCTGCTTGCAAGGCAAACGCCACTGTGCTATCTCTCCGGGCCCCAATCAGTTGCTTTTATATCTTAGCTATTAACCTTTTATCTGATGAATATTGGGTGAAAAGTTTCTCCCATTCTGTGGATAGCTTTAATAACAATCAATATTTCCTTTGAGGTGAAGAAGCTTCTAAATTTATATTTTATAAGCTAGAGCATTTTATAAGAATGAGGTTTTCATTTTGTTTACTGTTTGCTTTATTCTCTGAGTTTTGAATAGAATACTCCAAATCTTGTAGCAATCATATTCATCTACTATTAAGTGAATAAATATTTGCTGTCTGAATTTTGTTTGGAAAAAGGCACTGAGGGGCCAGAGAGATAGCACAGTGGTAATGGCGTTTGCCTTGCACACAGCCAATGCAGGACAGACAGTGGCTCAAATCCCAGCATCCCATATGGTACTCTGTGCCTACCAGGAGCGATTTCTGAGCACAGTCGGGAGTAACCCCGAGGGCCATCAGATGTGACTGCCAGGAGCAATTTCTGAGCAGAGTTGGGAGTAACCCCTGAGCGCCAACGGGTGTGACTCAAAAAAAAATAATTAAAAAGAAAAAAGAAAAGGGTACTAAATAGTAAGTGAAATGCAGTCTAAAACAACTCCATTTAATTTTAAATTAAAGAAATAATATGTTGACAAAGATCATATGATTTGTATATACAAACATGGCTCAATAAATTTTAATTCTAGTATAAGATGCAAATGTACTTTTGTACATTTGTACAGAATACTGATAGGTATTCTTTGGTATATACCTCTTCCTCTTAAAGAGCCTATAATCATTCATAAAACCTCAATTAATAATGAATTCAAATAAATATTCATAATGGACTAAGAGAAAGATAATTATGGAAGGAAAGCAATGATACAAAAAGGTTTATTTATTTTTATCTTGCTTATTTTCTGTATTTTGGGGGTCACACAGAGTATACTTAGGAATTACTCCTGACTCTACTCAGGTATCAATTCTGGTGGGATGCCAGGGACTGTAAGGGATACTGGGGATTCAATCCAGGTCAGTAGCATGCAAAGCAATAGCACAACTCACTTGTACTATCTCTCCAGTATCAGAAGTTCATTTATTGTAAATAATAACTTGACATGAATTGAACATTTTGATTGTTTTCTGAACAATAAAAACAATAAAAACAACTCACTTGTACTATCTCTCCAGTATCAGAAGTTCATTTATTGTAAATAATAACTTGACATGAATTGAACATTTTGATTGTTTTCTGAACAATAAAAACCAGTCTTGACTATATAATATTTTGTACAAAAAATAAAGAAAATAAATGAAGACAGTAGAGCTGCTATCTTAGTTATCTACCGGCACTGTCCTTAGGTAAGTTACTAATCTTAAAACATCAGAATTTCTTAGAGATATAGGTCAATAATATGCTACTAATGTATAGGGCTATTGCTAAAATATCTATTCCTCATAGCATGAACTGAAAATTCGGGTCTCCCTAGTTTCAAAATACTTGATATTTCATGTTTTCTGTCAGTAAAAAAAAAAAACAAAACACTTTGAAGACCACACTTAAAAAATTTCTCAGATAAGAAACAAAAATATTCAAACTCTTGAATAGCCCTAAATTATATTAGATCTCTTTTCCTAGCTAAGCAACACTTCAAGACCTATTGTTTACTTATTTTCTTTAGACTTTGAAGAAATGAAAATATCATTACTCAATAACATAAAAGACTACTATTCTGAGGTATTTGTTTTTGTCTAAATTAAGAAGTTCAGATTTAGCATCAGTGAAAAAAAACTTGAAGTTTGGCTTCAATATTTAGAAATTATGTATCAATTTTTATCTTGATGAACTTATTTTTTCATAATGAAAATTGGAGATAAAAGAATAGCACTCTCATAAGATTTATGCCTTGAAACTTGTAAAAGACTGCATCAATTCAAGCTATATCAGTCATTGTGAGGATAGAGTTGTTTACTTGATAACAATTATAGCTCTTTTACAATTTACCAAGTATCATAATGTTCAGTAGCTTACTCAAAGACACTTCACATGATTAACATGATTAGTTCTGATTCTGTAAGGAGTGACTTTCCATCCAAATAAAACTTTAAGATATATTTATTATCAGTTCTATCTTTTCTCCTTCACTAAATACTAATTAAAGATCCTTTATTAGCACTAAATAAGCTAATACATTATGGGACATAAAAAGATCGATGTGTACCATTGCCAACACACATGTATATTCATTTATAAAATATTGTGAATATTTAAAATGGGCTACATACTATAATAAAATATGAATTTCATAGAAAGAATAAACTGTAAAAATAAAAGAGAACACATTTGGCTATTCTACTACTGAGGGGTCAATAATGGCCAAAGAACAATAAGAAATACACCAGCTGGAGGTGAGTTGATACGTGGGAAAGGGGGAAGCCACTGAACTCTGCTGGAACTCAGATACCAGCAACTATCTCTGACTGTCTCCTGTGCTGTGCTGTATTCTTGGCCAGATTTTATCCTATGTGTGGCTTCATCTGTGCACAGCTAGCCTTCCCTGGAGGTGAGTTGATACGCCAAGAGAGGGAAGAGCCAGAGGGAGGAGCTATCATTTAGCCAATGAATACAACCACAACACGTAAAAAAAACCCACAATGCAAGTGTGATAATGGGGAAACAACGCAGGCCAGCGCCAGACATAGAGAATGAAGATGGCAACTCAGGTGACCTGAACATGGCCAACCAACTAGTCAGTCTCTCAGATAAGGAGTTTAGATTCAAAATATGGAAGATGTTCAAAGAACTCCAAGAAAGTATAGAAGAGAACACTAATAAGAATCAAGAGAATATGAAGATAGAAATCAGAAAACTCCAAACTGAAATTTCATGTCAAATAACAGGTCTGAAAAGCTCAGTAGATGAATTGAAAAAGAAAAACATGGATGAGATTTCCCACGGGTTACAGCAGCTGAGGATAGAATCAGTACACTGGAAGATGAGATGAATAACAACTCCATACAGCAGAGGAGATTGGAAAAAAAAGTCAAAACAAATGATCAAACAATGAAAATATTACTCAAAGAATGGGAACAGATGAAAATAGAAGTCTATAATAAGTGCAACAGAAACAATTTAAGAATCATTGGAGTCCCAGAGACCCAGGAAGAAAATCTCCGGGAAGAATCAACGGTCAAGAACATCATTAAAGGGGCCGGGTAGGTGGCGCTGGAGGTAAGGTGCCTGCCTTGCAAGCGCTAGCCAAGGAAGGATCGCGGTTCGATCCCCCGGCGTCCCATATGGTCCCCCCAAGCCAGGGGCGATTTCTGAGCACATAGCCAGGAGTAACCCCTGAGCGTCAAACGGGTGTGGCCAAAAAACAAAAACCAAAAAAAAAAAAAAAAAAAAAGAACATCATTAAAGAGAAACTTCCAGAGCTAAAGAATACATGTGATCAAATCCTGCATGGCCGAAGAGTGCCAACTAAAAGAGACCCCAGAAAAAACACCCAGAGACACATCCTAGTCACAGTGATCAATCCCACAAATAGAGACAGAATTCTGAAAGCAGCAAAATTGAAAAGAGAAATTACATTCAAGGGAACATCCTTGAGATTTACTGCACCTGTCACCTGAAACACTCAAGGCCAGAAAGCAGTGGGCATAGTGACAAAATTCAATGAAATAAATGCTTCGCCTAGAATACTGCACTCAGCAAAACTCACTTTCAGGTTTGAAGGAACAATATTTGGTTTCACAGACAAACAACAGCTCAGAAATTCATAGACTCAAAACCAGTCTGCAAAGAAAAACTGAAAGACCTAATTTAAGACAAGACTGACCTATAGACACACCAAACTTTGATAAAAAGATGACACTAACTTCCAGGACAATTCTTTCTCTCAATATCAATGGACTAAAATCACCAGTTAAGAGACACAGAGTGGCTAAATGGATCAAAAACTCAATCCAACCTTCTGCTGCCTACAAGAAACGCACCTGAATAGTTAGAACAAACATAGACTCAAAATAAAATGCTGGAAGAAAATTATCCAAGCAAACAACACCCATAAAAAAGCTGGAGTGGCCATACTAATATCAGATGATACACATTTTATACTCAGGAAAGTTGTAAGGGACAAAGATGGACATTTTGTATTAATCAAGGGATATGTACAGCAGGAAGAAATCACTCTCCTAAACATATATGCACCAAATGAGAGGCCATCAAAATATTTAATACAACTGTTGATAAATCTGAAAAATAATATCAACAACAACACAATAATTGTGGGAGACCTCAACACGGTATTGTCAACACTTGATAAGTCAACCAGACTGAAACCCAAGAAGAATATACTAGACCTGAAAAGAGAAATGGAAGAAAGATGCCTATAGTATATATATATATATATATATATATATATATATATATATATATATATATGATTACATAAATGTTGGGGTTTATTAAAATCAATGATGTGCACCTGAGGTGATTCAGAAACAGCACTTTTATTCTGAATTACCTGAATCATCCTCTCTAGATACACAGTCATTTTACTACTGAGAGCTTTTTACAATCAACTGAAAGGTAAAGTCAACAGTACTTCAACTCTTTACATGAGAAAAGATTAGAAGTTATTTGCCTTGTTCTTAACTGTGTCTTTCTATGAATCTATTAGATTTATCTATTTTATATTTTCTATGTATATTTATTGCATCTGTGTTACCTCTTAGAAGTTAAATAGTATGTAAACTTTGTGAGAATAATTTTAAAATCTCAAAGATAGACAAGTCTTTCTAACACCAATATGCAAACTATAAATCAAATGACATAGACTGTTTTAAATATGTTCTTGATGCTTTTACAAAATGAATATTACTATTAGAGTCTCATAGGAAGTAGTAAGCACCCTAATCTTGAGGGGACAACTTGGTTTCTAGGGTCCTTTCTCCAGACACATACCCTTACATAATTTGAAGTGGGGGCAACATTTTGTGCGATATGAATCCATCAAGGCCTGTTCTTGATACTATTTCTTCTCTCAATAACTTGTTATGAATATGCACTAAGGCCACAGAAATTACTAATAAAAGAAAAAATATTTCTATATTTGTGTATCCTAGATTTTATTGAAAATGTAGAACCTCAAATATTTCCCTTCAGTGACAGCTATGATAAAGATAAATAGTATTTTTATTTTGTCTTGTTTTACTTTGGACCACTTGTGGCTGTGCTCAGGGTTTATTCCTGACTCTGATATCAGAGATCACTTTTGACAGTGTTTAGGATACCATATGTGGTACCAGAAATAAAATCTGTATCAGCACATGCAAGGTCAGCATTTTAATGGTTCTATTATTTCTCTGGTACAAGATAGTTTTAAGTTATTATTTTAGAACTAAAAGTGAAGAAAATTATGACTGATCAGTTTGCTATTTACTTTCAAAATCATAAATCAATCTCTTTGCCCAAAATTTAAACTGAAATGCTTCATCTATCTAGCTTAGGGTCATCAACCAGGTCATCATAAAAGTATGTGGTCATAAGAGCTAAAGAAATAGCATAGGAATTAAGGTTCTTTCCTTGCACGTGGCCAACATGAGTTTTATTTCTGAAATCTCATATCATCTCATGAGCATACAGAACCAGAATGAACCTATAGAGCCAGAAGTAGACACTGAGTACCTCTGGGTTTGGCCTGAAATAAAAACAATACCAAAAATAAAAAAATTGAATGAGCTTCTAGCTCCTAAACATTCCAGGTTAACTATTAAAAACTTTACTTGGGGCTGGGGAGATAGCATGGAGGTAGGGTGTTTGCCTTGCATGCAGAAGGATGGTGGTTTGAATCCCGGCATTCCATAAGCTCCCCTAAGCCTGCCAGGAGCAATTTCTCAGCATAGAGCCAAGAGTAACTCCTGAGCTCTGCCAGGTGTGACCCAAAACAAACAAACAGACAAAACTTATGCTTTGTTCTATGAAACGGTGTACCTTATAGTTATACTAACACTTACGTTGAATTTAATATTTTTATACATTTAATTATTTGTTATTCACCATAAAACTTTAAAATGTAGCCAAGTGACCATCATTTAAAAGCAAGTGTGTGTGTAGGTGGGTGGGTATGCATCAAGATAACAAATAAGGCACTTATCTTGCCTGCAGTCACCCAGATATGACCCCTTAAGTACAGATCCAGAAGTAAGGACTCAAAAGGATGGGTGTGGTCCATATAATAGTAATAATAATAATAATAATAAAGAAAAGCTGGTAACTAAAAAGGATGCTAAAATTTGGCCACAACTACAATAATATTCTAATACTTTAGTGGGAATTAGTCTCTACAATGGGAAAGCAATACTATGAGTATAAATGATACCAGTGAAATTATTAGGTTTTAATAAAACTCAATATAACTCATCTTTATTAATCTTATGTCTCATATTGTCATAATATGGTATCAATAATATGAGTAATATGCTTTGAAACATTTATATTCCAAATGAAATTTAGTTGTACAGGAGATTAACATTGGAAACATCATAATATTTGTGAGGAAAGCAGATTTCTGAAGGAGATAGTAGAGATAGATTTTCAAGCATGGGATAACCAAGTTAACTTTCTCATCCTCTCTGTAAGCCTCCAATACTGAATTCTTTTTTAAAATATCTTTATTCAAACACCTGGATTACAAATATGATTGCAGTTGGGTTTCAGTCAGAAAGAACAACCCCCATTTCCACTGCAACATTCTCATCACCAATGTCCCAAATCTCCCTCCTCCCGATCCCACCCCACCTGTACTCTAGATAGGCTTTCTACTTCCCTCATTCATTCACATTCTTATGATAGTTCTCAGTATAGTTATTTCTCTAACTGCATTCATCACTCTTTGTGGTGAGCTTCATGTTTTGAGCTGAACCTTCCAGTCCTCCTCTGTCTCTGAGAATTATTGAATTCTTATTTTTGATCTAACTTGTCTGTTCATTACACCTTCAAATCTGCCTAAAATTACCTAGAATTTGTAGATTCATTACAAAGAATATATGAGTATGTCCAGATCTTTTCTGCCCTGTGATACTTGATAAGCAGAAAAAAGACGAATATGAAGTATAGAATATAGAGCTCTTTACCTTAATCCTTCTGCTATCTCACTGGTATATATTCAAGTGGCTTGAAATTGAAGCCATTTTGTTCCATAAGGGAAAGATATACTACACAATGACTAAAAATGTTACACAGTATTTGTTGTTGGTATCATGTTTATGTTTTAAAGATCCTGGAATCTGCATATCCTATATTGTAGTCAGGATGGTGCAGAGTGTCTTCTCGTTTCACCTCACAATTAAAGGGCAATGCAGAGACTGTGTGAAAAATAAGTGTATTGGCACTACACACGATGACCTGGATTGGACAAACTAGTTTGCCTGGAGCCTAGAGTTGGTCTTTTGCCAGGAAACTTTAGGGGTAGCATCTCTTTGTATTTAAGCCAAAGCTTTTTCTTTCCATGTCCTTCATATTTTGGTGGGCCAATTCAAACAATAATTGCCACTCTAACACCATTTTTACTGTGCTCCTTTGACTCTAATCCTTAAGAAAAACAACCCACTTAAACATTTGTGGTTAACTTAAACTAATATGCATGTGCGTGGAAATGTAAAAAAGTACTTTGCCTTCAATGTTTAAGGAGTTACATAAGTTTTATATCTTTAGATTGCTTTGTGTGCTGCTAAGAAATATGTACTACAATCTGGAGACTTGAGGGACAAAGTAATTGTACATAGGTTCTGTTTTATTTTTCTTAATGATCTTTGGCTGAAAGTTCAAAGATAAGATATCAGCAATGGGACTACTGAGAATTCTGTTTATTGTGATTGTCCTTCCACTGTAACTTTATCTTGTCCTCTTTTTTTGCATCTTTGTTTGCATAATTAAAAGTAAAAAATTAGTGGATGATCTTCTTAATGAGGCATTGAATCCTATTTGCCAGGATTTTGTTGAGGATCTTTGCATCTGTATTCATCAGTGATACTGGTCAGTAATTTTCTTTTTTGGTCGCATCTCTGTCTGGTTTAGGTATCAAGGTGATGTTGGCTTCATAAAAGCTATTTGGAAGTGTTCCTGTTTTTTCAATTTCATGAAAGAGTCTTGCCAGGATTGGTAGAAGTTCCTCTTGAAAGGTTTGAAAGAATTCATTAGTAAATCCATCTGGACCTGGACTTTTGTTTTTGGGCAGACATTTGATTACTGTCTTAATTTCCTCAATAGTGATGGGTGTGTTTAGATATGCTACATCCTGTTCATTTAACCGTGGAATATTATAAGAGACCAAAAATTTATCCATCTCTTCTAGGTTTTCATTTTTAGTGGTATAGAGTTTCTCAAAGTAGTTTCTGATTACCCTTTGGATCTCTACCATATCAGTAGTGATTTATCCTTTTTCATTCCTAATATGAGTTATCAAATTTCTCTCTCTCTCTTTCTTTGTTAATATTGCTAGTGGTCTACAATCTTGTTTATTTTTCAAAGAACCAACTTCTGCTTCGTTGATCTTTTGGATTGTTTTTCAGGTTTCCACTTCATTGATTTCTGCTCTCAGTTTTGTTATTTCCTTCTGTCTTCCTATTTTTGGGTTCTTTTGTTGAGTACTTTGTAATTCTATGAACTGCGTCATTAAGCTATTCAGGTATGCCCCTTTTTTCCTGATGTGTGCTTGCAAAGCTATAAATTTTCCTCTCAGTACCGCTTTTGCTGTGTCCCATAGGTTCCATCCCAGGAATGCAAGGCTGGTTTAACATCTGTAAATCTATCAACATAGTACACAACATCAACAACAAGAAAAACAGAAATCACATGATCATGTCAATAGATGCAGAGAAAGCATTTGATAAGGTCCAACACCCATTTTTGATCAAAACTCTCAGCAAGATGGGAATGGAAGGAACCTTTCTCAATATAGTTAAGGCCATCTACCACAAGCCAGAGGCAAATATTGTCCTCAATGGAGAAAAACTGAAAGCCTTTCCTCTAAATTCTGACACAAGACAAGGCTGTCCTCTCTCACCACACCTATTCAACATAGCACTGGAAGTCCTTGCTATAGCGATTAGGCAAGAAAAAGATATCAAGGGAATCCAGATAGGAAAGGAAGAAGTCAAGCTCTCGCTATTTGCAGATGACATGATACTCTTCCTAGAAAACCCTAAAGACTCTACCAAAAAGCTTCTAGAAATAATAAACTCATATAGAAAGGTGGCAGGCTAAAAAATTAACACAAAAAAAATAAATGGCTTTTCTATATACCAATAGTAATAAGGAAGAAATAGACATTAAAAAAAAACAACCCCATTCACAATAGTGCCACACAAACTCAAATACCTTGAAATCAACTTAACTAAAAATGTGAAGGACCTATACAAAGATAACTATAAAACTCTGCTCCAAGAAATAAGAGAGGATATGCAGAAATGGAAGCACATATACTGCTCATGGATTGGCAGGATTAACATAATCAAAATGGCAATACTTCCCAAAGCATTGTACAAATTTAATGTGATACCTCTAAAGATACCCATGACATTCTTCAAAGAAGTGGATCAGGCACTTTTGAAATTCATTTGGAACAATAAACACCCTCGAATAGTTAAAGCAATCATTGAGAAAAAGAATATGGGAAGAATTACTTTCCCCAACTTTAAACTGTACTACAGAGCAATAATTATCAAAACAGCATGGTATTGGAATAAAGACAGGCTCTCAGATCATTGGAATAGGCTTAAATACTCAGAGAAAGTTCCCCAGACATACACAATCACCTAATTTTTGATAAAGGAGCAAGAAATCCTAAATGGAGCAAATAAAGCCTCTTCAACAAGTGGTATTGGCAAGACTGGCTAGCCACTTGCAAAAAAAATTGAACTTAGACCTCCAGCTAAATTCATGTACGAAGGTTAAATCCAAATGGATGAAAGACCTCAATATCAGGCCTGAAACCATAAGATATATAGAACAACACATAGGTAAAACACTCCAGGACATTGAGACTAAAGGCATCTTCAAAGAGGAAACTGCACTCTCCAAGCAAATGAAAACAGAGATTAACAGATGGGAATATATTAAACTGAGAAGCTTCTGCACCTCAAAAGAAATAGTGTCCAGGATACAAGAGCCACCCACTGAGTGGGAGAAACTATTCACCCAATACCCATCAGACAAGGGGCTAATCTCCAAAATGTACAAGGCACTGACAGAACTTTACAAGAAAAAAAAGTCTAATCCCATCAAAAAATGGGGAGAAGAAATGGACAGACACTTTGACAAAGAAGAAATACAAATGGCCAAAAGATACATGAAAAAATGCTCCACATCACTAATCATCAGGAAGACGCAAATCAAAGCAACTATGAGGTACCACCTCACACCCCAGAGATTGGCACATATCACAAAGAATGAGAACAAGCAGTGTTGGCGGAGAGAAAGGAACTCTTATCCACTGCTGGTGGGAATGCCATCTAGTTCAACCTTTATGGAAAGCAATATGGGTTTCTTCCCCCAGTGTTACTACTGTCAAAACACAGTGGAACCAGACCAGCGACATCAGAGCTACAGCTTCTTCCCTGAACCCCAGCAGTTAGGGACCCTACCAGAGATAACACATCACAGCTGGACAATTGGTGAGTGGACCCATGTAATATTGTATTAGACTTGAGGTTTAGGCAATGCAGGATAATTACCAAATAATAAAGATATAATTCACATTATAAAAATTTTACTAGAAAAAATTATTATTTTATAATTGTCAATTTGTATGTGTCACTTATATCATTTGGGTTTTCTGATCAAAGATTGTTTATCATTTACCATTTTAATAAGCAATATTTTATATATTAATCCAAATATCCTACTCGTTTTTACCAAGTATTTCCAATTGAGAAGAACTGCTGCTAATATTTCTGCTCAGATAGTCATGAAATCATATAACATAAATGGAACCAAACACAAGATGATCCATATCACCCAGAGGCAATCACAATACATGACTCTCATTCAACTCTATGAAAATAAACTATATGTCATCATTTCACTTGCACACACTAATTTTACAGCCTTGAAAGCAAAGCTATTTGGAAGAAAAAAAACACACCTAAAAAAGAGCAGTTTTAGGAAAGCAATGTTTTAGCTGCTGTAATCATTCTAATTACTTTAAAATGATTCACCCCAACCCCCATTCACCCTGAGGGCCTCATTTTTGCCTTCAAATCAGCTAAAGAAACAAAGCAATTTAGCACAGTAAAAAGCTTATTAACACATTATGCAGTTCAGTGGCATGAGAAAATGCTGGGGAGAAAACAAGGATTCCATCCTGTGAAAATAAAGGTATATCTGAATATTTCCAAAAAAAACTTAAATGAGCTGTAGTGAATATCTCCATAAAAATTGAGAAGAAATGTCAAGATGGCAGCTCTTACTGCAGGTAAATCTCAGTGCCAAGGCATGAAAAATGAAAATTCAATTCCAGAACTTGCCCAATAAGTTACAGTTTACAACCGATAGGCAATCTTCTTAATCTCCATTTATCATTTAACAGAATCCCCAGGTTCCCTGCAATATGGTTTCTTCTGACTTTTTCAAGCTCTTCTATAAGACATAAGCAATTTGAGGATGACTTTAATGCCACAGTCTTATTTTCTTGATCAAAACAAAATATGACTTCAACAACCCAATGCACCTCAAAAAATAAGCAAATGGAAGTAATAGGAAAATAGAGGGTCTTGTAGTAGATAGAGAGATAATTTGAATACGACTTCAGTTCCTTTAAAATAAACATTCAGGACAAGTGCATGTTTGCACACATCCAACACAGAATTGAGCCCTGTCACCATCTATGGTCCCCTCAGCAACTCAAGAAGTGATGATTGACTACAGATTCAAAAAGGCCTGAGCAGAGCCTAGTGTGCCTCATTTATCAAAAAATAAAATAAAGAAAAAGAAAAGAAAAGGCACTATCATTGCTACTTGACTTTAATGAAATCTACTCTAGAACATGTTTCTTAAAGTCAAGATGAGTATTTCACCTGAGCTAAATTTACCAATGGCAAGTGATGGGGTATATCACTCCTAATCTTATTTGATGTGCTTAGTAAAGTATATATAAAAAGAATCTAAAAAATAAGAAAACTATAGTTCCTCTTTAGCATTTTCAGTCATATCTTTATAATAAAATCTATCAGAAAATTTGTTTAGGGTATTGCCTTTAAAAATAAAATAATTATATTTAGGATATTTCTGGCTATACGCTCAGAAATTGATCCTGGTTTGAAGGACTATATGGGATGCTGGGAGGATCAAACCGTGGTCAGTCCTCAGCTAGCGCATGCAAGGCAGATGCCTACTGCTTGCACCACTGGTTCAGCCCCCCACAGAACTTCTTCTTCTTCTTTTTGGTTTTTTGGGTCGCAACTGGCAGCGCTCAGGAGTGACTCCTGGCTCCAAGCTCAGAAGTCACTCCTGGCAGATTCAGGGGACTATATGGGATGCCAGGATTCGAACCACAGTCCTTCTGAATGCAAGGCAAATGCTTTACCACCATGCTATCTCTTCGGCCCCAACAGAACTTCTTAATGATCTACTTATCTAGTCAGTCATGATATTCTCCAAACATATTCTAAAAGCTCCCGCAGTAATATGCTCTGCTCTCTCATGGCCCTCATTGTCAAAAAGTCTATAGAACATGAGTTGTCACCGACTTTTGCAGTTCTAAGCTCATCTTAATTAAATCCCTCCTCATCTTTCTTCAGAACACACAAACACACACACATACACACGCACACACACACACACACACACACACACCTCTTCATTTAGCAATCCTCATCCAAAGTTTACTTCAATAAATAAATAAAATCTAACTAATGAAAGACACTGCCTTCATAACTTTCTTTTCGTCTTGAGTGGGGCATTGGGGATGTTATAAAAATAGGAAAAACCAATGGTAGGAATGTGAAAGAAGACCTGGGTAGTGGAGAAAGCTTTATCTGCTTTGAACACTCCATGATGAATCAATTTATTTTTGAGCTCTTAAGGAAAAACTTGTGTGGTAAAACCCAAAGTAGATTTCCTTATTTCCAAAGATGATACACCAATATTTATTATGAAGCCAGAAACCTATGAGAAAGCCTGCATGCAATTAATATGGCAAAATCCCATTTCATGGATGCTTGCATTTTCTCCTATGGTGAATGTTAGTTTAAGATTAATGTGTTGCAAAAAACACGTTTAAGACAAAGCAATCATGTGTCTATATGTAATATAGCAGAGAGAATAGGCTGAGTAATACATTGACCCAGCTCAATGTCTGCTTGCTTAAAGAGTTTAAAAACATAAGTCTATTCTGCTGCCTTGACCAGAGTTAAATCTAATAAAGTTAATTTCCCATAGAAGATACATATAAAATAATCTTAGGGAATTTAAAACATCTTATCTAAATTACATAAAATATAGTGAAAGTAAAAGAGGAAATGACACAGTCAAGAAAGGTTTGATTTTAAATCTCTATAAAAAGGCCACTGAAAATAGGCTCCAAAATTGGCTCTGAAACTAAGCAATTATTTATATAACTTTAGTAAAGAAATAATTTTTTCAAGATCCAAAATGTCAGAGAAATGAGAAAATAGGGCTCAATTGTAAATGTGAAAAACAAAAAAATTAAAACTTATTTAAATAACTTTTAAATGATCCTAGATGGAATATTTGTTTTATTTTACCTGAACATAAGTTTATATTGACATATACATATAAATATTAGTCATATTTCCCTAGAATTTTTGGAAATATATTAGCTCTAAGCTCTTCTATTACATTTCACTGCAAATGTTTACTATAACCCTAAATATCTCCTTTTATTTAGTCTCCTTGCTTTGCGTAAAAAGAAGAAAAGCAAATAAGGAGGAAAGACAAAGTCTTTGAAGTTCATAAAGACATGTTAAGTCCCAAACTATGCCTATAAATGAAGTTTTATATTGAGTATTTAATAGTGTTTCAAATCTTTTATTTTTTGAGACCAATGCCTACATGAACAATTCTATGAAATAATATATTTATGTGTCAGAGAATGACATGTGTATGTGGGAATATATACACAGTCGACACAAATGTGTTACCATAGTCTTAAAACTATGAAGAATGAACCATTATACTAGAGTTATACTAGAAAACACAGGCATACAAAAAGAGTTGGGAAAAAATACTATCCAGCTGAATGCACAAGATCTTGGCATTATGAAAAGTTTACTAGATATGGAAGACCGAAGAGAAGGATGTTATTACTGCACGTTTTCTATGTGTCTGTGCATTCCTTGGTCTGAAAAATAGTGAATCTGATTAACACTATTATTATTATTATTAATTATTATTATCATCACCATCATTATTTTTTGGTCTACAATGATCAGTCCTAAAGGGGAAACTCAGATAACTCCTCACAGTACCTAGAAGACCAATATGGTGCCAGGTATTAAATTCATGATAACTGCATAAAAGGTGAGCACATTATCATTATTCTGTCCTTGAAGGCCCCAGATGATGCTTTTTAGCATTATTGTCTTCATAATATCTGTAAGTTCTCTTAGCACTATGAAAGAGTAGGTTGATTTTTAAATAAGCTTCAGAGTCCTACATTGGGTCTGGGCATATTTCTTCTCTCCATCTTTTATCCAACAGAATTTTTTTTGGTTTTTGGGTCACACCTGGCAGCGCTCAGGGGTTACTCCTGGCTTTACGCTCAGAAATCGCTCCTGGCAGGCTCGGGAACCATATGGGATGCCGGGATTTGAACCAATGAACTTCTGTATGAAACGCATACCTCCATGCTATGTCTCTGGCCCCAATCCAACAGAATTTTAAATATCAATTACCATTCACATGAACTTCAACTAGAGTAAAATGGACTTACAGCTTATGGAGCTGTGGGCTAATTTTGACCTTAGAGATAGATTTTTAAATGGTGAGCAATGAAATGAAGTTGAAATACACGGTTACTGATTTCTACATTTGTTAAAGGTCATAAATTTGACTGCCTCGTTCAACTTTCTTTACTAGTAACTCTCCTTTGATATAGAATATAAAATTGCCCATTTTCTACCAACCTCACTCTTCAATATAGTGTAACTTCCAGATATGTCATCCATATGTGTCACATCCAGGAATCTATAAACAACAACATTATGGAGGTTATGGTGTATTAAAATGTTAAAAGAAAGAAATACAGTAGGATGTATCTCCTTGAACAGAGAAATTTCTCCATGAAGGAGGCAGAGTTGTTAAATTAAGATTGCAGAACTATAGGAAGAAGGTAAGAAATAAATTAACATAGTAAAACCATCCCTCAAACATCAACATCTATTCAAATCTAAATGAGTAGATCCATGCATCCCAACTGTTAATAAATGATAGTATGTTGAAGTTAGTCAGTATTCTTGAGAGATTAATAATGTGAACTAAGTCTGTTGAATTTAGTCAATGTCTTTGAGAGAGTTTTAAGAGTTCTAAGTTTTAAGAGTTCTGTTACTGGTACAGAAAACACAGTATTGAAGCCACACTAGAACTTCCATAACCACCCATTTGTATTTTGTTAGTGAGAACAGCCAGTTAAAAATTGATTTCACATTTATGACTTTAAACATACCATTAATATTCACATAAAACTCAGTCTTTTAATCAGATTCCCCTAAATAATCTAAGGACATTGTAGAATTTGTCCCTTCTGAAAAAAGATAGGGCTCACAGAATGGTGTAATGTGCTATTGTAAAAATCTTTATTTTAAAAAATATGATTCATCATTCTTCCCTTAAGGATCCCTGGTAACCTTGAAAATAAATAAGGCAGGGCCCACTCATCTCACCCTGTTCTTTCTCTAGTATATATCAGAACCCCACCCTTTCTTATTCTAACTCCTTTACTAATCACAGTACTTTCTACTGAAGAAAACCTTCATGCTGGACTCATATCCAAAACAAAAATACTTAATTTCTCCCCTGCAGATATCTTATCAAATCATTTGTCAGAAAAGCCAATCTCTCACTCTAAAATAATTACTAGCCCAAAAGTCAAAATTACAATGTTTTATGCATATCATTAGACACAATTTTAATATATGCCTTTTTCATAAAACTGCCTTCTATACACACAGTCTAAAAAATGCTGTTGGAAAGATTTATCTATAATGAGTTAGCTATCAACCAACAGGAAGCTAAATCAAAACTAAGAACAAGAGTTCTGGGATCCAGATGTCCCAAGAGAAGGAAAAAAAAATTGCAATAAGAGAAGGAAAAATGATAGAAATGAGTCAGAATCAAAAAAGGGTTAGCTAAAAAAAGAGACTTGCTGTGTCAGTCATAGTTTACTAGCCTTAAAATAAGGCCTAAAATATTGGATTTTGTTCTCTGTAACAAAAGTAGTACAAAATTGAAATTGCTCAAAGATTGTAAGAGTAGGGGTAACTCTTCTCTATGAGACTTTATAGTATTCAGATTTCACCCAAAATTGGTACGTTATCCTCTTTTTCTGGGTCCACATGGTACTATCATATTTTTGACCCAGACCATTTGTGGAAGAAATATAAGAAATTGAGGTCAATAATTTTTGCTTGGGTCAAGGGAAATAGATAGCTTAAAGGGCTGATGCACATGCTTTGCATATAGGAGTAAAGGACCAGAAGAACTGCGTTCTCAGCAGGTGTGGTCCAAAAACAAACAGGCAAAAAAGAATTTTCCCTGGAAGCTAGAAATTTGTTGTTACATGTGCTTAAATTTTACTGATGTTATTAAGGTCATATTTCTACACTTACCTTATTTCCACATAGGCACATGTGCAATTGCAACTTCTAGACATTCAATTGGAATTTATCATAATAGAAAGAGAAAAAAATATGCTTTGAGAAGTTATATATGTTACACATCAAGAATGTAAAACATTTGCTAGAGAAATTATATAGGGGAACAATTTTAGATATAAGCCAAAGATTATAGAAATTTTCTTTATAATATCTTCCTGCTCAAAGAGATAGGCAAATAATTTTACAGAATAGGACATAATGAGACTTCAGAAGTAAATAGATAGAATTAGAAAGGCCTTCAGAGAGGGGTCATATGATGCCTGGTAACTTGGAAATCGTAACAAGTTGCTTTCAGGACAGGCTTCCCTGCATCCTCCTAAAAGTGAAATGAAACCAGAAGATTCTCCATGACACCCTGACTTTCACATAGCATCTGTGCAAAAACCAAGATCTCTACTTACAGAAACCTGACTGCAACAAATGTGATTGAGGAGAACTTTTATTGGGACCATGAAGAAAGACTTTGGGGATTTGCACAGAGCCTGTAATTGGGAGGATGCTTTATGGGTAGGCCCAAACTGTTTCTAGACCAAAGGTTTTTCATTTTTATTTACCCCCAACTTTTGCTGTGCCCATCCAAAAAACTGCCAACTTTTTTTTCCTTCTTTTTTAATTTTTTAAATAGGGACTCTTTCCTTTTTATAGAAAATTGAGACATGGAGTACTTTGACCTCATATTTCTGCATTTTCTATAAAATTTAGAAGAAAAGAAAAGAAGAAAGGATGGAGTCACAGCCATTGGTGGATAAATAAAGGACAAAACTAAATGTCTAAGCCAAAATCAACAATAGTAGAATCAAGAGACCTTTAACAATCTAACTTAAAAATCTAAACTTAAATTGGCCTAGTACACTGGCTGGACAGTAAGCAAAGTTGGTGGTATACAGGGCCAGAGCAATAATAGCACAGTGGTAGGGCATTTGCCTTGTACGTGGCTGCCCAGAATGAACCTGAGTTCGATCCCTGGCATCCAATATGGTCCCCCTGGGCCAGGATTTCTGAGCACATAGCCAGGAGTAACCCCCAAGCGTCACTGGGTGTGGCCCCAAAAAAACAAAATAAAAAAGTTGTTGGTATACGATGCACTCTGGGAGCATGGTGGAGGGGCATCATTACTCATGGTGGGAATGACTCTGATTCACTGTACTTCTGAAATTCAACTATGAACAATGTTGTAGGTCAAAATAGTTTAAATAAAATTAAATAAAAAATAAAGAAAGGCCTTCCATAGTTGACCTACTTGGAAGTTGAAATTTATTATACAACGTATACATGAGTTCTTCATGAAGAACATTATTCTTGAATTACCATTATATCTGGGGAGTGACATATAAAATAGCCACAGGACAAAAGAGTAGTCACTAAGTAAAAAACTTTAGGAAGTTTGTCCCTGTTTTTTGTTAGGGAGAAGGTATGAAGGTGGAGTTAAAACTAAACAAAATACTGTCTGAAGAAGAAATAACCACACTAAATGATATTTTTAATGACAGATATAGGCATATATCGCATATAATAAGAGGAAAAGCATTATAGATAAGGCTTGTTTCTTGGAAGTGCATAAAGAACACATAACTGGTCACAAATGTTGAAAGAAAGTGCAATATATTGTCAGCTAATATGTCACTTTTGTTTTTTTCTACCATTTAAAACTAAACACTATCTCCACCAGAAAGAAATGAAGAACAAAGTGATCTGATATGAAATCTCATTCTAACAAAAGGACATAGATCTTGAAAAAGGAAGTCAATTCTTTTACCTTCTCCTTTTCACTAAGTATCTATCACAGCAGTTAGCAGATGATGTGATTTTATCTTGTGGCCCTTTCGACCTTTTCAAATATTACTCTTGCTATATACCCTCCCTCTCATAATCCCTTTTAAAAGAAGCGACACTTTACTGTACTCAGAAGCCAATGTTATTTCATAATTTTGATTGTGTCCCAGAGTAACTAAGAAGCATATTTTAGAGAAGTATATCCAGTCAAGACTCATTTTTATGTTTTTCAAAGTACTAGAATGTAACAGCTCCTAACTTTGACATTGATTTCAATATTTATTATTTCTGATTGGAAGACTAGTATTTTTTAAAAGAATTTTATCATGTATGCCTAATCTAAAATGTCTACTCCTCCTATTACTAATCCTATAAAGATGCCACCTGAAACATTTTATTATTTCAACATTTGAAAAAAATAATTGTTTTCTATTTGAAGCAAAATATTATTTTAATGGCCTCAAAGATTTCAGTTAATGTGTAACTTTCTGATATTGCTGTTTCTTTTACCTGAATCTTCATTTTTTTAACCACTCTCTTATCAGTTTCCTTCTGTTTCAGGCAAGGTTCTAACAAAGTCACCTCCAATTCACTTAAAGGGAGCACCACAAAATCTAATAGAGGCACCTCTATTTTTCTTCTTCAACCCAGTACTGTGTTTGGTTTTCCAAATTTTGATGAATGATACTATCACCCACCTAAATGCCTGAGCCAGAGCATTAGAGTGATTGAGACATCCTATATCTCACATCCCATAATCCACTATTAAACCACTCAATGATTTTGACACTGCTTATCTCTCACATCTCATAATCCACTTATCCCATTCAATCTCCAATTTCTCTTGAATCTCTTTCATGAAGTTGAGTGATCTTTTTTCCCCATATTAATATGATATACTTATAACAATGATCTTCCTTCTCAAAGGCAAAAATAAGAATCATCTATATTTGCTGGTCTTCACAGTCTTCTCATTTGGGCCACTAACTTCCTCAAAATTCTTGACTTAGATTTTCATGATATGGAACATACCATCTTTATCTATATTATTAAAATAATATAGATAATCTGCCCACCACTAGTCCATAAACATGAGGTTTCCTCTTTCCTTGATACCCAGAAATACCTTTTGATATTTGAGGATTTGGCTCCCATGTCAAAAATCACCTCTTAGGCTTCTTTTTCTATAGCCTCCTACAGTACTTTGTAATATTCCACAGTACTTATCATTATAGTGTAGTTAACTCTTTATGGAACCTCAGTGCCTGCTCTACAGCCTATAAAATCCTATTTTAAAAAGCACTGGACTATATTAATTTTATACATTCCCTAGTACTGTATTAGATGTACACATTACAAAAACTTACTAGAAAATTATTTCCAAGTGAACTTATGAATGAATGAATGAATGAATTTATATGTAAGTGAATAGCTGACTTTTATTGAAGGCTTAAGCTTTCATTGGGCAGAATATAAACATTTTCCAATGGAATCTACAAATAAATTCCTTAGATGAGTACTAATTATTACTCATATTTCAAAGATAATGAAAACACAAAGAAATTGATTTCTTCAAATTTACCTATTTAGATGAATGCATAGAAACTTGGCCAATACAACTCTAAATTTCTATACTGGAATGAAAGGATGAATGAACAGTGTACTAATAATTCCTATTTCAAACTCCAATATAAAATTTTCTGGCCTAATTCTAATATGTCAGTGAGATAGACATGTTCAATACATGATCCAATATTCTTGTATCTTTTGATAATGGGGCCACAAAAAAAAAGGAAGAAAGGTGTTACTAAAAGAGAATAAGGTGAGAGAAAACACACTGACAGTTACTGAGGAAGAGAAAGCAGAGGAATTGGATTATTAAGCAGAGTGCTATTTATTAGTTAATAGTGTACACTTGACTATTAGTTATCCCACAAATGGCATGATAAGATAAAAGGGGAAAATGTTTTTGATCAAGTATTTCTCAAATATTTCCTACATTTAATTAAGAAGTGAGGCTCCAAGGTGAATTTTTATTTTCTTAACACAGTATTAACATTCTTGAGATTTTTCCATGAATGTCAATCTATAGAGCCTAAAGGGAAGATTTGCAGATCAGTAGATTTCACTCACCATTTCTGCCTGTATTAAGTATATAAGTATATATTTTAATTATATGCATATTAATATATAAAGCAGTTTTTGGCTGTGGTAAATGATATCTCAGTATATGGAACTTTCAGCAACAATTCCAGACAAGACATAGTATATGTTGATCATGCATCCTCTACTAGGGACACATTAATTATAAGAGGCTGTCATCTGCGCAAAGTCATATGGCAACTTCATGTTTGATTTTTTATATTTTTATTTCATATTCATTTTCCCAATGTTACATATTTCTTAGTCAGTAATAGAAAGAATAAAGGACCAAACAGCAGAAAGAACCAATGAGAGACAATGTCCATTTTGTGGTACTACTAAAATAATATTATAAAAATTATATTGGAGTGATAAATAGATTTTCAGAATATCTCACAAGCCTAAAATTCACTTTACAATAGAGAGACCTGTAGTGTAAGGACAAATTGAAATGAAATTAGTATTTCACTCTTATGAAATGAGAGGAAGACAGGACTTCTTGGTTGCAGGTGTCAAAAATCACTCTAAATAATCAGACAAGACAAAAGAAAAACTTAAGAATTTATATCTTTTAAAATAAGGGGTCAAAAATAACAGAGACAGAAACTCAGATCCAGTAAAATTCTCTGCATCTTAGTTCCTTAAATTGTTCCTGGAAGAAATGGGAGAACCCCATTAAGTAATTAGGACTGTGATTTATGGAGGAAATAAAGGAATTCCCTTCAATATTTCAGCAACATTTGTACATTCTTGGAAATATTATTGTTCTGAAGTATAATAAAGGTAATACCAGTAGGCAAGGGGGTTGTTATAGGTCATTAGCCATCTCACCTTCTATCTTTATCTTTATCTAAGTACAATTTATACTTCCATAAATAAGAACTGGTGTAACATCTCATCTCCAAATAGATGCCTGAAGGTTACTAGCAGTTTCTTTCTTTCATAAACAACTTCCCTTACAAGATACAGAATTCTGAGAAACTCTGGGGGGGGGGGAGCATCTCTGAATAAAGTGCAGGAAAAGAGGGTTATTTCTCAGTGTTGGAGAAAGGTATGGTGAGTAGGGCATTTTTCTTGTATGTGACCAACCTGGGTCTAATCCCTGGTATTTATTTAGTCCCCTGTGCTCTGCCAAGAGTAATCTTTGAAAACAGAAATAGGAGTAATCTCTGCACACCATCTAGTGTGTCACCTTCAAAGAACAAAAAACAAACAAACAGACAAAAAAAAAAAGCCCAAAAAGAGGAGATACTGTTTTGTTAATTTATTCATCTCATCATGGGTTATCAAGTTATTCTTGAGTGATCTTCAGGTGTACAATGTTCCAATTCGAGTTTTCTTTCTTTCTTTTTGGTTTTTAGGCCACACCCGGCGGTGCTCAGGGGTTACTCCTGGCTATCTGCTCAGAAATAACTCCTAGCAGGCACGGGGGACCATATGGGATGTTGGGATTTGAACCAACCACCTTAGGTCCTGGATTGGCTGCTTGCAAAGCAAACACAGCTGTGCTATCTCTCCGGCCCCTACCAATACTAGTTTCTCATCAGTGAAAAGTAGGTAGCTGTAGTCTATAATTGCATTCTTTCTAGAGGCAGTTTCAACTATTAAAAATCAAACATGCCAGGAGCAGTGGCGCAAGCCTTAAGGTGTCTGCCTAATGTGCTAGCCTAGGACTGACCGCAGTTCAATCCCCAGAGTCCGATACGGTCCCCCATGCCAGGAGCGATTTCTAAGCACATAGCCAGGAGTAACCCCTGAGCGTCACAGGGAGTGGCCCCAAAATAAACAACAACAAAAAATTAAACATGCCACATTTTATTAAAGTTGTTAAAACTATGATTATGTAGCATGAGAGGGAAGAACATAGAAGAAAAATAATAGAGTTCATGGAAAAGAAAGACAAGGACTGAACCTTCTCTTTGTGTCCTAGAAAATATAACCTGAATTTCATTGCCATTTTTGTCTTCTGATGAAGTCTTGAGATAAGTTCATCTGAAAAACTGGTATGAACATTGACATCAGTTAACTTTGAGACCTCAGAGAAAACTCTTGATTCTTGTATTTCAAGTTTTAAGTCTATGAAAATGACCAGGGTTATCAATCAGTTTCCTTCTGGCCCCAACGTTCTATAAAGACAGTTGTTCTTTCATACAGAGCCAAAGCAAAATCTGACACTACAAAATAAATAGATGAATTTCTTGATATATATTCTGCTCACAAAAGCAATAATGAAAGTCAGAGTCACTCTGCTAGACTTACCAGAATAATAGTCATTTACCTTTCTGTCTGGACAGAACCAGGAAAAAATGAAGGCATCTTGTTACAGGAAGTATCTCCTACTTCTCTGCTAAGGACATCTGCACTCTGCCTTGGTTTCTAGAAGTTTGAACTCTCTATCCCATATTAATTTTATTTTTATGTTTTAACATTTTTTTCTGTTTCTTCTCTTTTCCTAGTGTCCTTTTTGAAACTAATATTATGAAATGACAAGTCACACCAAAGTTGAAGTTCCACGAGATCAATCATCCACAACTCCATCATTGCATACCCAATATAAAGTTCTGAAATATATCCCCCATTCCATTGAAAATACTGTTCTTTCTACTAACTTTGGCATCATTAGAAGTCATAAAATACAATAAACCACATTTTAGTAAACATTCCTATTTAAAACCAAACTATGTTTACGGTCTGTTTGTCTATGAATCACAATACCATTTCATGTTACCTCCAATAGTATGCATTTTACACACACAGACTGTTTTCTTACTGCATGGGTGACTAGTGCCTTTTATCAGGGATATTATATTTAGATTGAGTGAAATCTCTGAACATCTTTTAAGCTATCTGCAATTTTATTATAACAATGTGCATCTCGGAGGCGTCTGGGGACAGATGACAAAGGTAAGAAAACATTTCACAAAACATTAATCTTTAACTGAAGAAAAGAAAGGTACTTTAATAGTGACTCCAGACATTTTGGAGGCAGAGAGCTTTCCTCCATGCCCCTGAAATAATAATATAATAAAAGCATGGTAATAATAATAAAACAGAACTGTCTCACACTGTCAGCTATAGGCTGGGGTTTAGAGAACTTCCCTTATTCTCTTTATTTGTATTCCAGCCTGCACTGCTGACTGCTATATCATACAGAAGACCCGGGAGACCTTTTTTACCTTCTCTTATTTCATTTCTAAAAACAAACCATAGGGGGGGAATAGTCAAAGCAAATGCAACTCACTGTGTCTCTCAAGCTTCAATGCAAAACCCCATTTCATGCTTGAGAGCCTTGACTATAAAACAACACTCAGGTTACCATGCAGGATGGGAACTGAGCCCAAGATGAGCCATCACCCCGGACTGACTGAGGCTAAATGGACTCTGTGGTGCAGCAAAGCCACTCCCTGCAGGTGCAGAAACACTGTCTCATTCCTTTTTTCTCTCAGAAAAGCAAATAGTGTCTGAGCAGTAACCTGGCAGAATGTGTCTAAGAACCAGGTTATTTCCTGAGCTAGGGTGATGAGGAGGTTTTGGTTGTAGCTGACTAAAGATCAGCATCTTATTTAGGGTTCCATCCATATTTGGGCCACTTGAGAACAAAACCGAGTTTAAATCATCATGGCTCTCCAAATTAGTTAGCTCTACTGTTTTGTATCTTGTATGGTCAAAATCAAAGCCTAGGCTGTTCTGAGTTCTTATTGGAAGATTTAGGAGACAGTCTGCTCCCAAGTCCATGTAGTTTATGGAATAATTAAGTTCTTTGTAATGTTGGATCTAAAATTCTTGTTTCTTTACTGTAAGCCACTCTGTTCTCTGTTCAAGAAAACTGTTCTTTTATTAAAAAAAAAACAAAACCCTTTCCGATCAGAAAGAAGTAAAATTGCACTGAGTTCATATGCTTCACAGCTTTCTGAATCCCCTTCTTTGCCTTTCCCCTTCACTTTTAAGAGCCCATAAATTAATTCTCCTATTTTAAATTTATTAAATAACTTTAATTCCAACTTCAATTCCTCTTTATCATATAACTTAACATCTTTATGAGCATAGGATGTAACCCTACATTCATAGAAGCCAAAATTCTTCCTATTACAATTATCATTCCACTGCAGTTGTTGTTCAAAATTACATAGGTGCACACCTGATTTACTATTACTATATGCAACGAATTCAGAGTGATATGTTTCCTTAATCTTTATAAAAAGTTCCTTAGCAGAGAGACTTGCTTAGAGAAGATAATTTATTATTCCCATTTTGCATATTTTAGAATATGTCAGAGAATTTAATATTTGACTAATAAAGGGGATTACAGAATATGGTAAAATAATAGATTATTCAATGGGCAACTACAGTAGAAAATATCAAGGTTGTGTTTCTTTGAAGACATACAAGGTTATTTTGATTCTGTTTTTTTCTAAAACTGAATTGCAATGTCTTTTCTAGGAAACAATATCTCTGAACTTTAGTTGTAGATATTTCAAATAACAACTAAAAAGATTTAAGAAATGTTGCTTTTTAAATAAAGTTTAAAAATTATATTACTTTGAGATTCAGTTTCAGAGATGCAGTTTCAACCCTGTTCAAGATTGTGTTTTCAGCAACACAATATTACACCCTTTTCTTCCCTACTGAACATTTCCCACTACCAATGTTTCCAGTAACCCTCCCAACCGCCTCCAAATCTGCTTCAATGGTAGGTAGGCATCTGCTCCTCATATTTTCCTTGAATACCCTGAATACCTTGAGTTAAGCATCTAAATGCCAACTTTTGTTTGAGGAAGAGAATTGAACCCACTTGGCCCTCCCAATTCTAATCAGTTATAACCAGTGAAAGAGTCATGCAAATGAATTTAGTTTTTAAGCAAAATGTGTGTAAGCACATGGAATATAGGGTAACTTTTGATGAGGCAGAGACCATGAGTTCAGAAGCCATTGCCAAAGAGATTTTTCTCAGCATTATTTAAAAAAAATCACAACTCAAAGGAAACTCTTTATATATTTACTAAGAAACCACATTTCTTAAAAGATGGAGCTCAAGTGTTAGTGCAGTGGTAGGATATTCGCCTTGCACTCAGCTGACCTAGGAAGGACCATGGTTCTATCCCCCAGAGGCCCATATGGTCCCTCAAGCCAAGAGCGATTTCTGAGCACATAGCCAGGAGTAATCCCTGAGTGTGATCAGGCATGCCCTCCCCACCCCCAAAAAAAAAGAAAGAAAATGCATTTCTTAAAAAGTTGTCTAGTGTCTCCCTACATCTATTTGTTCAGGTGAAAGATTCCATTGAGTAACTGTTAGAAGCACTTTTATAGACAGTCCACAGTTCACTGGTGTCTAGCAGTACTGCTCAGTTATTTATTTAGAAGTATGGATGCCTTCTGATACATAGTACATATACCTGATATTACAGAAAATGGCTTCCTAAGGATCTTCAGAAACATGTCACAGGTAAAGTAACATCCTGGTATTATAGAGACCACCTACTATAGATTTTGCCATGGACACACTTGGCCTCTATTCCAGGATGACATTCTATATTCCTCACTCTTTAACAACAATCTTAGAAATGTTAATGGAAGTCAGGAAGCACTTTAGTATCAAATATTATCTAAAGGATGTTGGAAAAAGAAGATTTGGCTAACTCATGTCTAGCATAAAATCTAGTGGTTGGGTTATGAAAATGGCTTGAGGGTCGGTAGCACATATTTTACACAGAAGAATTTCAGGTTTGGTCCTCAGTGCTTCTTAGTTCTATTAGCCCCTCCAGGAGAGACCCATGAGTCCTGATCCAAGAATAGCCTCTGAGAACTTCCAAGTGTAACCCAAGAAACAAACAAAAACAAACAACAGATGATATTAAAATAGAATCCTTCAGGTTCCCTAGTTAGTTATCAAGAGGCATTCCATTTTAAGTCACCTTATAAAGCAATCACTCCAATCACTTTGCTACCTTAAGAGTTAGTGCCCTCTGCAAACCAATTTAGTGCAGTGGTAGAATGCATTTAGCTGACCTAGGAAGGACCGTGGTTCTATCCCCCAGAGTCCCATATGGTCCCCCAAGCCAAGAACAATTTCTGAGCACATAGCCAGAAGTAATCCCTGAGTGTGATCGGGCATGCCCCCCCCCAAAAAAAAAGAAAGAAAGAAACAGCATTTCTTAAACAGTTGTCTAGTGTCTACCTACATCCATTTGTCTGTGATAATTTGTGAATTAGTCTTTGATATCATTACAAATATTTGAAGAGAAGACAGAGAAAGGGTCAATAATCTGCAAGGTCTCTGAGCCACTAGCACTGGCCACTAGCTTCTAAATAGTTTAACTAACATAAAAATATATCCAGACAGCACTGCAGATCAATGAAATATTAGAAAATTTTCTCCAATGTCTACCTAGAGATGTTGTGGCACCCTAGTTCAATCTGGCCTCTAAGAGTTAAAAAAACTCTATTAGTTTTATAGTAGTGGTACACAACAACTGCTATCATGACTATAGTTAGGATATGGTGCTCTCCTTTATCTCTCTCCCATATGGGAATCCTTCCCATCTTTACTTTCAATAAAGTTTCCCTTCTTTCCAACTTTGAAACTTGCATCTGGTAGCCAAATTTCAGACATCATCTGGGAGCACTGGACACTGCTCATTGTGCAGTGACTTACTCCTATATTTATTTTTAAGAATTTGTCATTTGGTATCTTTTCGTCTCTCCTTAGGATCTTCAATTCAATAAGACACAACAGTTTTCTGAACGTCAGTGATTATAAGCAGGTAAATCTTGGAATTATCTTAGGGTAATTAGCTTAGGCACTTAGAATTGCATATGTTACCAGAGTTTCTTTAGTGGCATATTTTTAGATGGCTAGCTACAATATCAAATATCCTTAATTGAGTGCCAAGAAGGACATAATCAATTTCAAAAAATTATGAAACCAAGATACATTTAGAGAGATAAGAGTCTGAAAAACATACCGCCTATTTCCACCTCAAACAGCTCAAGAAAAATGACATCTTCTGCAGAAATATTTTTGGGAGGATTTGGGACCACACTCACAGAGGGTCAGGACTCTCTCAGAAATCAGTTCTAGCAGGTTCGGAGGACTGTATATGGTTCCAGGTAGGTCAAATGCAAGGCAAATTTCCCTACCTGCTGTGTGATTGATCTGGGCCCAATATAGAAATAATTTTAAAATTCTCTGGTCAGACTGAGAGAAAGAAGGAACCACCAAAGTTCTTTGACAAAACCCTAGCAATATTTATTTTGTCATCCTCAAGGGTAGAGACAATTTGGAAAATGTCATATATCATTAGCATTCCAAAGTGAGTTTAGGGAGGCCTACATTGTTCTGCTTGAGAATATATTTTCTTTCTTGTATTTTATTGCTCTCATCTCCTTGAAGGGCTTGCACTCACCGTGAAACATGTATCATCATATAATAAACACACTCTTCTGCCTCATTTTTCTATCTCTTGAAAATATTTTCTGTGACAAAAGATAAAGGGACCTTCTAGTTGGACCTGATCTAGTGGAAGTATTTCCAACATAAAAGCATAACTTTGCCTCAGTCTTGATGTGTGGTGTGCCCCAAAATCCAAAGAGAGATAAATGTGCAGGATGTTCAGATTGCTTATGTGCAGTTTAAAGGCTGTCCTATAAGGCTGACAGGAAGTTCATTTCCTGCTAAGGTTCACGAAGACTTTGCCTTTCTGGACCTCCCCAGGCACACACCAACTAAAGCAAATGAAAATATGTACCCATATACATATACTTTCAATATGTAAAAATAAAAACATTGAAACGTAAAATATATGCCTTCTCAAGACCTAATCCCTGAGTTTTTCTTCAGAGTAAATCTGTTAGAAGTTATTTATTTCTTAGGTATCTTTCAGTAACAATATTTCTGTTAACACTCAGATCAGTACACAAAAGCTAGAATAATATCTATATTTTTCTTGATCAGTTTATTTTCATTTAACATAGCCCGAAGAATTATTTCATCATGGAATTTGTGCAAAGACTTTGGTACTCAATAAATATCAAAGTAAAATATAAATTTGAAAAAATAAAATGTCTAATATACCTTCATCTGTTTTATACTCATGTTCTTCACTGATTTTAACATGGTGTAAACATATTCACATATGCCCTGAAACTCTACATTTAATCTAATTGTCATTCATTTCCTACTGCCTTTTTCATTGTCTTCACCACAGAGTTTTTCAGAAAAACATCATAAAGAAACCTGAAGCAACTAGTAAAGAACACTGATCCTTATTGGCTTTGTTCCTTAAGGTATATGCAATTATGTTACCTGAATATCAAATGGGAACAGAAAACAAGTGAAAAATAAATGTTCAGTTGACAGGGGCTTAATTGGTTTACAAGTCTCCATTTAAAAAAAAACTAACTTGCAAATAACAGCAAAAAGCTCCCTATTGAACTAATTAGAGATAGTGAATAAATAGTAAATAAAAAACCATACATTTGTAGAATACAAGGTGATACAGAAGACCTGCTTAAATTAATTGTTTGCCTTTCCCACAAATAAATGTTATGAAAATCAGAATATTGCAAAGAAAAACTATTTAAATCCTTGTCTAGAATGAACATCTCAAAAATAAGTTTTAGAATAAAATTCTAAAGAAATTCTTCTAGTACTTATTAAGGATATCAAATATAATGATCCTAGGACTGTTAAGCTCATTGCTGTAATTGTTGTACCAACGACTTGTCATCAGGGAAACAATTAAATGAGATCAGAGGATGGATAAGGGGAGGATGAAGTTTTTCTTACCCCAGAATTAGCCAGGCATACCGTTTTTACAACATCTAGTGTTAACCACCATTAGAATAATAAAGAGGTTTCTTATATGGTACTCGTTTTACTGCCCAGATTTCTTAGTGTAAATTAAACAAATAAATAAATAAACCATCAGGAAATATGTTTTATAACTGCAGGGCTACTTATAGACTAGTATTTGCTTTCTTAATGCAGGACTCATTTGTTTATCTCCAGTTGTTTTGCTTAGAACAATTCCCTTCCCAAAATAATTATAAAGCAATTACTTGCCAGTTTTCACTTTATTGGTTACTACGTTTACTCAAAGAATAGCAATTACTACATAATTATAGTATATGGTTATCCAAATAGTCTTAACTGTGCCTACCAACGATAAATTATAAAGTGAGTGTCGCTCCAATTATGCATTTTATTGAGCATAAATATGTGATGACTTGTAGTTACATATTAATAACTCCCTCTTTAGTTTTCAGAGGCCAGAAAAATGAAATGCTATTTGACCTCCTTCCAAGTGGTAGCCTCTGAAGTCATGAACTTTGCTTTATGCTCTTGGAGACAATGGCCCACAATGTGTTTTCAGTATTGCCAACCAGCACTCAGTCTCATTTAAACTCATTCACCAGGCCAGAGAGAATATGAAAAAAAATGGAAGTAGGATTTGTTTCTAACCCTCTGTCATTTTTGGTGAGAACTCAGCAGCTGTGGCTTAGAATAAAGGACAGCAGGTGTAAAAGCTTAAAAGCACCACTGCATCTCACTTAAACATTACTGTAAGCACATTGAACAGCGCCCATGGCAAGAAAGGGGTCAGAACTTGGTTTTAAACCACACATATATAGGTTATACATTCACTGAGTTTTCATAAGAGCATAAAATTTATAAAATCTGCATTTCAATACTGAAGTACATAAAGGCTATACAGTCAACTATATCTGAGTTATTATACAAAACTCAACTATTCAACCAATTAGAGGACAATAGGGGAGAAAGGGTACTCAAAGAGACTAAAGACAAAGGACAAGAAAAATAGGTTATTAATGATGATTTTTTGGAAGTGTCATATTCAGAGGCAGATCCTAGTATGCCACAGTTGTAAAATAAATCCCACATGATATTTCCATCCTTTTGTGAATGGTCTGAAGCAAGGTAGCCACAATGAATTAATAAATCAAGCCAGTCAGGAGAGAATCGTGGAGTTAGTTGACTTCTCTCCTAGTAGTCCCACTTCAAGTGCCAAGCTAAACAGAAACCTCTTTATTTACCACCCTGGAGTATAGGGTTGCCTGAAATCTAGTAGACATTTACAAATCAAAGGACTTTTGAAAAGAGAAAGAAAATTGGGGAAAGTCTTTGTTCTTGGAAAAAGCAGAGTGTAAACTAACACAAAGTGTGATGAGAATGGTAGTAAGCAGTTTAGCCACAGTTCCCCCTTTGACTGGTCACACACCCTCTCCAGGAGCAATCATCATTCAGAAACTTATCCCTTTGATGAATGTACCAGGTATTACTGGAGCAGACATCACAGTCATCTGTCCAAAAGGGAAGAATCGAAAAATTAGACAAAGAAGACAAAGCAGCATCACACATAGGCAATAGACTTCTGAGTTAGCTACTGCTGGGAACACCACAGCAGATAAGATAATGAAAGGTTAGATCAGATCTATTATTGGTCTTATTCTCTTAGAATGTGGCCCTAGGTTCTGAGTACACAATATTGGTTGTTGTTTTGGGGGGTTAAATGCTATGGTACTCAGAGATAACTTTTGGTAGAGCTCAGGGGACTAAATAAGATGCTGATGATCAAATCCAGGGGGGGTGTGTGCAAGGCAAATATCCTACCCATTGTACTGTTGTTTCAGCCCACAATAATTTTTTTAGTAAATGAGAACTTGAATTATGAGGGGAGGGACTCTAAATGTTTGTGATGAGGAAACAATGGATTTAAAAATAATGAAATTATAAAATATCTTTATAGAATATCTATATAGAATATATAAAATATCATATAGATTCAGTCCCAATCACTTTACATACATCCATTTCTTTTTTCTGTTTATTGTTTTGTTTTGTTTGGGGGTCAAACTAGGTGGCATTTTGGTTCTTTGCACAAAAATCGTTCCTGGCTTGAGGGACCATATGAGATGCCAGGGATCAAACCCACATCCATTCTGGGTCAGGTGCATGCAAGGCAAACGCCCTTCCACTGTGCTACCACTCTGGCCCACATACACCCATTTTTAATATCCTTTTTAAGAACTTCTTGCCTTATACTAAACACAGTTGGGTGTGCCTCCACTTCTCTATCCACTAAGAGACAAAGATGAATTTCTTTCAAGATTATTATCAACCTTTAACTGGTAAAAAAAAACTAAGACTAAGGCTAACAGAATTTATTTCTCAGGATCACATACTTGGAGAAATTTGTACTTTTTTCACTCACATACCAAAACAATTTCATTTTTATTATCTTTGGAATATCTCAAATTTTTTATTTTAATTTTTGGAATATAGTCTTTAAGAACAATGGTTACAAACATGTTAATAATTAGATTTTGGCTATTAAATGCGTACCTTCTTTCACAAGTGCAAAGTTCACTTCACCATTGTTCCCTCCACCTTCATCCCCAGGCTATCTTCAAGACAAGCCTGTATTTCTTTATCTATCATTGTCACGGTAGTGGTAAGTGTACTTATTTTTCTTCTTTTTTTCTTTCCTTTCTTTCTCGTTTTTATTTTTTACTTTATTCCTTTTTCTTTTTACTCTTTCATTTTTCTCTCTTCCTTTCTTCTTTCTGTTCTTCTTTCTTTTCTTTTTCTCTTTCCTTTCTTCCTTCCTACCTTCCTTCCTTCCTTTCTACCTCCTTTCTTCCTTCCTACCCTCCTTCCTTCTTTCTTTTTTAATATATTTTATTTAAACACCTTGGTTACAAACATGATTGTGGTTGGGTTTCAATCATATAGATGACACCCCCCATCACCAGTGCAATATTTCCATCAACAATGACCCAAATATTCCTCCTCCCCTCCCCAAAACATTGCACAGATTTAATGCAATCCCTCTAAAGATACCCATGACATTCTTCAAAGAAGTGGATCAGGCACTTTTGAAATTCATTTGGAACAATAAACACCCTTGAATAGCCAAAGCAATTATTGGGAAAAGGAATATGGGAGGCATTACTTTCCCTAACTTTAAACTGTATTACAAAGCAATAGTTATCAAAACAGCTTAGTATTGGAATAAAGACCTTCAGATCAGTGGAATAGATTGGAGTACTCAGAGAATGCTCCCCAGACATACAATCATCCAATCTTTGATAAAGGAGCAAGAAGTCCTAAATGGAGCAAAGAAAGCCTCTTCAACAAGTGGTTTTGCACAACTGACTAGCCACTTACAAAAAAGCGAACTTAGACCCCCAGCTAACATCATGTATGAAGGTAAAATCTAAATTAATTAAAGACCTTGATATCAGACCTGAAACCATAAGGTATATAGAACAACACGTAGGTGTAACCTTCCATGACATTGAGACTAAAGGCATCTTCAAGGAGGAAACAGCACTCTCCAAGCAAGTAAAAGCAGAGATTAACAGATGGGAATATATTAAGCTGAGAAGCTTCTGCACCTCGAAGGAAATAGTGCCCAGGATACAAGAGCTACCCACTGATTGGGAGAAACTATTCACCCAACACCCATCAGATAAGGGGCTAATATGCAAAATATGCAGGTCACTGACAGAACTATACAAGAAAAAAGCATCTAATCCCATAAAAAATGGGGAGAAGAAATGGACACTTTGATAAAGAAGAAATACAAATGGCCAAAAGGCACAAGAAAAAATGCTCCACATAACTAATCATCAGGGAGATGAAAATCAAAACAATTATGAGGTACCACCTCACACAACAGAGACTGGCACACATCACAAAAAATGAGAACAAGCAGTGTTGGCGGGGTTGCGGTGAGAAAGGAACTCATCCACTGCTGGTGGGAGTGCCGACTAGTTCAACCTTTCTGGAGAGCGATATGGAAATTCCTCCAAAAACTGGAAATTGAGCTCCAATATAATCCAGCTATACCACTCCTAAGAATATACCCTAGGAACACAAAAATACAATACAAAAACCCCTTCCTTACACCTATATTTATTGCAGCACTATTTACCATAGCAAGGACTCTAGAAACAACTAAGATGCCCTTCAACAGATTAATGGCTAAAGAAACTGTGGTACATATAAACAATGAAATATTATGCAGCCGCCATGAGAGATGAAGTCATGAAATTTTTCTATACATGGATGTACATGGAATCTATTGTGCTGAGTGAAATAAGTCAGAGAGAAAGAGAAAGACGGAAAATGGTATCACTCAACCATGTGTTTTAAGAAAAATGAAAGACATGTCTCAACAATTTTAAGAGACAAAAGAGAAGAGGGCTGGATGTTACAGCTGACCTCATGAATCTCACCACAAAGAGTGATGAGTTTAGTTAGAGAAATAACTACATTGTGACTATCCTAACAATGAGAATATATGAGGGAAGTGGAAAGCCTGTCTAGAGTGCAAGTAGGGACGGAGAGGAGAAATTTGTATTTTCATTCAAGTGTGCCAAACTCCAAAATGAACCCGAAGTCTTTAAACAATAGTGTCCAATCCAACACCTAAATTAACCTGGCTATTTACAAGTGCTAGATATAGTAAGCTCCAAAACTGGGATTCAAACATAGTAGTGCAGTAAAGCCTATCATTAATCACCATACTCAACTTTCTTATACCAAAAATGTAAGTGGAAAAATAATTTCTGGCCTCAAAGAGTTTAATAATCTAGGAAATTAGCTCTGACATCACAAGGGATTATGTCTTCTTGAAGACAGCCTCTACTGGATGATAAGCAAGTGGTAAATTAATGCATTTCCCTTTTTTAATTGAATCAACTTTTTTTTCCCTGTTGCAAGTCAGCCCCTGAAGAGGTTGACTGATGGAGGGATGGAGAATGAGGTCTTTCCCCTCCAGCTTGGAGCACGTGTCTGCCACCCTGTTCAGCCAGCGGTTCTGAGGTGAAACAGCAGGTGAACAGCTCGCAGTCAGGCTTGTGGAAATATTAGCTTTATTCGGTGGACAAGACTGAAGTCCAAAGCCTCAGCATCAGTTCCAACCAAAAGCCCCTCACCTTCCACAGACCCTTGTTTGTGTCTTCCAGAATCAGGTACCACCCAATGGTGGGATCAGATACCACCCAATGATGGAAGCAGAATCAGGTACCACCCTAGGGTAGGGCACAATCAACGATCAGGGTAGGTTCAGTAACATAATTATCCCATAAAATGTTTCTATACACAACATTTCCCCTCATAAAATCCTTTTAAATTAAAAATATGAATATTTATTTTATACTCAGTCCCAAAGCTTTTGACAAATAAAAGGGTAATTTGTACTTCTGTACCAGGTGTTATGCACAAGGCATTTTTGCTCTGTTGATATTTGTTTGTTTTTGTTTTTTTGAGGGGAGCACACCAGGTGACACTCAGGGGTAACTTTTGTCTATGTACTCAGAAATTGTTCCTGGCTTAGTGGACCATATGGGATGTATCATATGTATCAAACCCAGGTCAGGTTCTGGGTCAGCAGCGTGCAAGGCAAATGCCCTATTGCTGTGCTCAGGCCCAGCACAAGGCATTTTGGGAAGCAAGTGCTCATTCTCTTTAGAAAGATAAATGAGCAAATGAATAAAATATAGAATTCTTGAATGGAGGAAACTTTAATAAAATTTACTCCAAATACTTTATTGTATAAAATTATTTGTATGCATTCAAAAAAGTGTTTATATTTGTCTAGAAGCAATAGCTAGATAAATCTATCATGTTCATACAAATACACACACCAGTAATAATATTAGCTCATAGAAAAAGCAAAGTATACAAAATGTGTCTTACTAAAGATAATGCTTAATGCATATTTTCAATATATTCCAATTTTTAACTTTATAGAACACAGATTGTGATGAGAATAGAGCCTAAACTGGCAAGTTTTGTATATATAATAAGAGTCTTTAAATGTTATTTATTTTAGTGTATATAAACCACAAGGAAAATATATAACAATAATTGTGGCACTTGTTTGTGGTGTTCCTTCCAATTTCCCAAAATTATATAACTTGAAGTGGTTGCCAGCAATTAAGAACCTACATGAATTTAAATTTTTAAACATGAATTGAACATAATGTACAGGATATATATATATGTGTGTATATATATATATATCAGCAGTAACAAATCCTGAAATTAGAGAAATATTTTAAGTTGACACAACATATCTGAACAGTGATCTTAAAAGACATCATACTAATAAGGACCGGAGACATGTAAAAGTGAAACATGTGTTGCTAATAATTATATCTGGAGTGCCCCAAGTGTCTCAAGATAATCTATGCTCATTTGAACAGATGTATAAAACAACACTGAATAACTTTTACTGAAGGTAAGGAGTATAAAAAATAAAAGGAAAATAAATAAGGAAGGAAAGCGTTATTCACTGTTAAAATAATAGGGACGGAAGTTTTGTGACTTTGCTGAACTTGAGAAACTCATGAAGTTATAGTTCGTTCATCATTGTAAATACATACAAAATTTCATACAAATATTATGTCCAGCCATAACACCATGGGCTATAGAATAAGAACTCATGAAGTACTCACAGCTGTGGTACTTCAGCTGTGCTGAAGAGCAGTAGATCTCAATGTTGACATTATTAATACTTGGAGTACAATGATGATTTCTCCTTGGGGACACCCTCTGTGCAACACAGACCATTATGTCATTCTTGAATTTGAACCAGTAGGATCTAATACCAACCTTACTGGCACCAAAAAATATTTTCAGTTATCACTAAATGTCCTCTGAGAAGCAATAATGACTCAACTGAGATCAGTCTTGAAAAAACAGGAGTATAGAAAATTAACATGATGGGTAGGAAGTAGATATTTATTACTGGTATACAACACATAGCAAATGAATTTAATGTAAAATAGAATATAACATGAGAATCACAGATGTAATTTTTGGATATGTCTATGCTCTTAATTCATAACAGATCTAACTATTCTTTTAAAAAGTAATGCTAAGTATTCTCATGTAGGACAATCTTGTTCATTGAGAAGTTTCTGGGCCTTACCACCTCAGACCAATATCTGACAGGATCTGAGTGAAAATGATTCTGCAGTAAACAATCGAAAGTGTTTGTAATGAAGAAAACTTGCTACATAAACTGTGAGAAACATTCTGGGAGAATGTTCCATTTATAATCAGCCCTACTGAGACAGGGTGTATTAAACAACTCCAATTCAGTAAGCATTCACTGTGTCCTTAGCACAGGGTGGTAGTTTGGAAAATGAAGAAATAGACACATGATTTCAAAAATCATTTTAGCCAGAGTCTTATGATCCTGTGTATGTAATATAGATATACAGAAAGAAGTGAAGATCTAAAATGACTCTCACTTTTGGAAGGTCTAAACTTCAGATTCTTCTGTATACTGAGAGTGAGCAACTACCCAGTAAGCACCATGCATGGGTCTGCAAATCAGCACATCGCAAACTGATTAAGAACCTTGAAGAATTTATGCATAGATAAATGGAAACAGTGCAGAAATGTGGAGGGACATTTGTATCACATTTAGAGACTCAAGCATTAACTTAGCACATAAGATTACATAGAGTCATGCAGTTTTAAAGATGTGTTGAAATAATGTTTTAATAAATTTCAGCATATTGAAAGTCACAAACTCAGTTACTCTGTTGAGAATTTCTTTTATGTTCATATACTAGGAGCTTCAAATGGTAGAAACAGTTGAAACTTTCACTAGCTCTGAGTCTCATTCATTTAGTAAAACATGTAACTGTGCACCAATCCTCTGATTATTGCTCTAAGATGAAGTATGAGACCACATTTTAATAAGAACTCTAGGTGATTCTGGGTAGGTGTACTGGAAGCAAACTTTAATGAGCTAAGCTTTAACTATCTCTGTCCTAGGGATAATAGACAAAGGAAAAATAAAATAGAATGCTGCTGGGAAGGAAGTGTCTCAATTCCTATGGGTGATGAGAGGTCTTCCTCCTTTGCAGACCAGGAAGTAAGCACTATAAGGACTAAATTTACTTTTCAACTCGAGTTAAATTCCATTTAGCAAGGAATAGGAAAGTCTTGCAAAGCCATAAGTGGTTACTTTCTTGAAATATATATACATATAAAATTTATTTTATTTTATATTTTTTATTGTGACCAATGTGAATTACAAATCTTTCACAGTTATATTTAAGATACATAGTGACAATGAGGTAGGACCATTCCCACCACCTGTGTTGTCCTCCTCCACTCCTGATCCCAGCATGCATCCCATACTGCCTCCCTGGACTGAAAACCCTGGACTGCTAGTGTAGCAGATCCCTTTGTATATAACTTGTTGTAGATTGGGTATCTTGATTCTGTTGTTGATGACTTTGTGTTTGGTGTTTAAGTCTGATCATAAAATTTATTTTATTTTAGGCAACCTTGATTTACAATATTTCCTTTTCCTTTCAGAAGCAGAGTTAAGAGTTGGCATTTCCAGCAAGACAAATTAATGCAAAGGATATTAATCTAATTTTTATAAGTACCAGTTAGAAAAGGTCCTATCATTTTATTTCACAAAATCTGATTGTCATTCTACAAAGAATATTCATAATACCATTTCTATAATTACATCTTACAGTATTAACTGCTGGAAATGTTGCATGCTCAATATATGCCCAATATTATAGTGAACAATTTCTATGCCTTATATCATTTAATTATCTCATTACTTTGTGGACCGCGTCAATCTGCTTTGCATATTCTTTTTTAAAAATGAGAAAACCAAAGTTTAAAATAAAAGAACAAGAAATTAAATACCCGTACATGTGATCTAGGGTTATAAATTATTAATCCAAATATAACTTTTTTTTTCATTTATCTTTGGTGGTGCCAAGAAACAAGCCCAGAAGCCAAGGTAAGGCAAGATTCCTGCTAAATTGCTGAGCTATATTCAATGTCCATCAATTTGACCTCCAATTTAAAGACTGAATAAATTCTTTGAGGTAGTAAAAGTTTTAAAGAACCATGTGCACATCTAGATAATAAAAATAATTTTGGATCTGAAAGTTCTGAGAGCAGTTGAGTTTGGTAAAAGTACCAATGAACAATTAGCATGTAGACTGGAAAAACTAAATGATACATTATAAAATGTAAGTTCAATGTCTTCACTACCTGTGCATCCAAAATTCAGCTGATCTTGTCTTGGTCTTGATTACCATCCTTGTTTAGGTTGTGAGTCTAAATAAGACGAATGTCTCAGCTCTAATAAGAGAGCAAACAGGGTAGTTAAAGTATTCCTCAGAGTGAAGGGTCCTTTTCTTTGGCTCAGGAATCCCAGGGAATTAAAATCAAAACAACCATCTAGGCATTACCACTTCAATGAAGTATCAAAACCATTGAAATAGAAAGCCAACTACTTTTTATGTATGCAGTGTTACTATTAGTAGTAACTTTATGGTTACTTTAGTAGTGGTCCTCAAACTATGGCCCGCGGGCCACATATTGTATTTGTATCTGTTTTGTTTCTTCATTGCAAAATAAGATATATGCAGTGTGTGCATAAGAATTCATTCATAAGTTTTGTTTTTACTATAGTCAGACCCTCCAATGGTCTGAGGGACAGTGAACTGGCCCCCTGTTTAAAAAGTTTGAGGACCCCGGCATGGTTTTTCTCACTGCACAAAGTTTGGAGCAGGAGGTGAAGGAAACAACTTTTTGTCTATCTTTCTCCCAACCTACAAAATTACAAAAGGAAGGATGAGGAGAAGCAAATTTATATTCCAATTTTATTTTCAAACACTAATAGTAAGCTAAAGAAATCACTATTTGCAGAGAAAGCAGCCTAAGTAAATACATACCATAGGGATGCATATAAATACATGTTAGGAGCTAGGATACATTTCACAAGTGGTAAATAAACCAAGAACTGAAATTCACAAGGATTTTTAAAACTGATCTTTCAAAATAATTTTTCAAAGCTATTTAGCAAGTGGGTATAATAGAACACCCACTTGCCATAAAGGCTAAAGAGTGACCTCCAGAATTAAGAGTTCGTGTGAGGTACATCCTTGAGACTAGGTAATTCTTCAAAGTATCGAGGCTTGTTACAGTTTTTTCTCAATTTGATGGCAGTGACATTCTCCAGCAGCAGGATATGCTCAACAGAGTGCTTATTAAATCCATCTTTTCGATTTCACCCTATCTCAATTCTTCTTCTGGTCTCTGGTCTCTGTGGTCTCTGTCTTTGTCCTTCACTCGGGTTCCTATAAACACTATAGTACTGACAGATCTTAACAAAGAAATGATCACATTTTCCTCATTTATTTTAGTTCACAATTACAAATGTCTGATTGGTGCCCTTCAAATTTTTGCTTGTTTGATTTTTGACCCATTTTATTTTTTTCTTCTTCTTTTCTTCAAACAGAACCACATAAATTGAACCATCTTGTTCTGCCTCATAAATTGAGTGGGAAATAACGGAGGGTACCAAGACCAAACAGTCGTATGGACATTAAGTAGAAATACAAAAATGATCAGACTTCATGACTCCATGAGTATGTTTGTTCTTCGTGTTCACATTTATATGCATCCATGTAGATACACATAAAAATTTCATATTTCTCTTTGGGGGGCACACTGTGCGATGCTCAGGGACTATTCTTGGCTATGCGCCAGAAATCAACCCTGGTTGGGGGACCGTAAGGGATGCCAGGGAATCAAACCCTGGTCCTTCCCAGGTCAGCAGTGTGCAGTGTAAATGCCCTACTGCTGCACCACTACTCCAGCCCCCCAAATTCATATTTCTTAAGTGTATAACTTAAGTATATGACATTATAAAATGTGGTCAATGTCAGTCTTCCAAATTTCTCCTATGAAATTTTCTTTTTGAACTCCTATGGGTTAAAATGTAGACAGTGTAAGATAAAGATACATATGCTGCCTGAGTCTTTTTGGGATGCCTTCTGCAAAATACCTGTAGACTTGTAAACTTAGGAATATATTGCTCATAATTTTAGAAGATGGACGATCATGAAGTCAGCATTGCCAAGAAGAGGTATTTCTAGGATGCAATATTGTTAATCAAGTTTATCTTTTTAATATAGTTGGCTAGAACAGCTAAAAATCTTTTTCAAAATTTTTATAGAAGTATTTATGAACTGTTTGTGACCTAACCCTTCCCCCGCCAATAAAGCCCCAGTGACTAATACCAACACCTTTGGAGTTAAAGTTTCAACAGACTATATTTATGGTGACACAAATTTTCATATTACAGCTCATGCTTATTCATTAAGTTTGAAATGGTTTTAATCATACTAAGTTAGGGGAGAACTGAAATATTAGAAGACATCTTTTTATTTTTGGCAGTTTCCATTAATAATCATATGTGAAACAATAGATAAAGCAGAGCATCGGGCCGGTGAGGTGGCACTAGAGGTAAGGTGGCTGCCTTGCAAGTGCTAGCCAAGGAAGGACCACGGTTCGATCCCCCCATGTCCCATATGGTCCCCCAAGCCAGGGACAATTTCTGAGCGCTTAGTCAGGAGTAACCCTTGAGCATCAAATGGGTGTGGCCAAAAACAAACAAACAAACAAACAAACAAAACGAGCATCAAACTTAACACCAAAACAAAGTTTTAGGTAGACAAATTTTTCTAATTCCTCAAATAAAAATCAATATAAATAGATGAGAATAGTAAAAAACTGTTACATAATTCTTACATTGTACAAGCCATTTATCTAAGTTCTTGTGTTTCTTTTAATTGTCACAATATTATCAATAATTTCTAAATGTTGTGCCAAATTTACAGAAGAAACAAATTGAGTTTTAGAGAAAAATGTCTGTTAAGTCACATTGCCTATAGGAAATGATTGTAAAAACCCGACACATATTGTAAGTTTGCATTCATCAGAAGTTGTTATTAGCCCTTTCTCTTTTTTTCCATTTCATTATAGGCACTGTGGTTTATGATACTGTCATGGTAGGATTTCATGCAGAACACAATTCAAAAACAAATTTTCCCCCAAAATTGTCCACTTCCCTTTACCATGGCCACCCATTTTCCCTTTCTACCTGTTCTGCTACCCTCAGCTGTGGCAAGCTTCCTACCTTCAGTTTTGTTGGGCAGTTCTTTATATGATTCATATGAGATAAATCATTAGCTGTGCCTCTCTTTATAAATTCAATCAGCAGGATGCTCTCCATTTCCATTCACACAGCAGAAAATTCTATATTTTCATTTTTACATAGCCCAATGTCACTTCTTCCCCATCTCTTTTAGCTTTGCATCCTTTGACCAATAAAATTGTCTAAATATACCTAAGTTATAGTTTGTATCACCTGTGATTAACCTGAAGTATTCCTCAAGCAAAGAGAGCATAAAATAGTACAAGGCAGATCAAGGTAAAGACTTTACTCAAGTGCCTCTAGCATTATGCTCACTAGACTCTATGTTCTCCAGAATGTACCAGGTTCTGAATATAATCCTTTAGAGCACACCACACTTTATCTATGGGTTCTGACAGATTGAACAGAGACAGGTGGCACTAATGTCCTTGGTTCACATCATGTTAAAATTGAGTAAGACAATTGCTTATTTTGATCACCAACATTTGTGCAGTATAAAAGGCACATTCTGCATGGCTTTTAAAAGGTAAAGATTCTTATTAAATTTGATTTGGTAGCTGATTCAGCATTTATAAGAAGATTGGTTTCGGGGCCGGGTAGGTGGCGCTGGAGGTAAGGTGTCTGCCTTGCAAGCGCTAGCCAAGGAAGGACCTCGGTTCGATCCCCCGGCGTCCCATATGGTCCACCCAAGCCAGGGGCGATTTCTGAGCACATAGCCAGGAGTAACCCCTGAGCGTCAAACGGGTGTGGCCCAAAAACCAAAAAAAAAAAAAAAAAAAAAAAAAAAAAGAAGATTGGTTTCAAAAGTAAATGTTTCTATCTGCATAGCGGAGGATATCTAGAAAGATTAAAAATAAATGGTCTGAAGATGAGACTCAAAAACCTGTTAGTGTCAAATCAAATGATTTATTTTCACAAATCATTGCCATATTCAGATTTCACTTATTAGAACAATTTTAACATAATTTTATAATTCCTTTTTATTTGAATCAAGTGCCTTCACCCAAGCACATAAAAAAATCAAGGAATTCTATTTCTTTGAAAACAATCACAACCATCCTGCTCTATTATCTACAGCATCATGCTCTCTATGGGGTCCATGCTCAAATTCCAAGCTTTTGTTCCCTGGGAAATAAAAGGGCAATTAACTATCAAACAGGAAAGTCTTGGGAACAAAAAGGATAATAAGAATTTTCTAAGTAGGCCCGATTTTATGTGAGATAACAGAATATATAACAAAGTTGTGTCAAAAGTTTCAGGAGGGAGAGCATGTTTTCAACATGCATTTATATATATTTGTTCACCCGTCATCTAACCATTTCTTTTTTTTTTGCTTTTTTTTTTTTGCTTTTTGTTTTTTGGGCTACACCTGTTTGATGCTCAGGGGTTACTCCTGGCTAAGTGCTCAGAAATTGCCCCTGGCTTGGGGGGAACCATATAGGACGCTGGGGGATCAAACCGCAGCCCTTCCTTGGCTAGCACTTGCAAGGCAGACACCTTACCTCTAGCACCACCTCTCTGGCCCCATCTTTTAACCATTTCTTTCTTTTCTTCATGCCAAGTGCAAACATTAAAATTGGATACCACAGCAGTTTCTTTATACTTCCAACTTAATACCTCTTCCTATCCTTGGTACCTGTGCTCAAGCTAGATGGAATTAACAGTCCATGATAATTTACTATCAACATTATTATATTTTTATGATGAATATGCAACATGTTCAATTATTTTCTGGATTCTTATTAGCTGTAAAATAAAGTTACCTTGGCATAACAAAATTTAACTTTAGCCTTATACTTCTTTCCTAGTCATTGTAACTACTCTTTATTATGGCCATCCTTATAATTTGTCACAATGAACAATTATCCATTCTTCAAATATAATAAGAACTTTGATGTGTTTGATCATTTTTCACTTATCTGCCTACAAATCTTTTTTCTCAGATTATTCTTCTTTGTCTAGTAAAGGCCCATTGACTAAAACCCAGGTCCATTGTCAATCCCTTATGAAAGATTTCTAGAGAAGAGTGGCTTTTTATTTATGAATGGCACATTCATTATAGCATAGTGAAAGAAGACACCTCACTTTCCCCTTGCTAGTTGCTTTGAACTATCCCATTATGACTATCTGAATTCTATATTTAAAAAAATATTCTTTTGTTTGGTTTGGTTTGGTTTGGTTTGGGTTTTGGGTCACATCCGGCAGTGCTCAGGGATTACTCCTGGCTCTATGCTCAGAAATCACTCCTGGCAGGCTCGGGGGACTATATGAGATGCTGGAATTTGAACCAATGACCTTCTACATGAAAGGCAAATGTCTTACCTCCATGCTATCTCTCCAGCCCCTAAAAAATATTCTTGAAACCACTATGATTTACAAAGTTCATCATAGTTGGGTTTAAGCCATACAGTATTTTAGGACCAAGCCCACCACCAATGTCAAACTCCCTCTACCAGTATTCCAAGAGTGCATCCCCTGCCACCACCCCATAATCCCCAGCCTGCCAGCAAACAGGCCCATTTTTTATTTTGGTTGTTAAAGTTTGAGTCTTATAATTTTATTGTTGTTGACTCTAGTGTGGATAGTTCTGTCCTTTCTTAACACCTCCAATGTGTCTGAGACTTTTGGGCTCTTGTTTACCATCCTTTCAAAATTGTTTTTCTCCTCCTCCACTCAATTTCTTTCCTTCACTCTATACTTCATGCCTCAGTGAGTGTTCTCAACAGCCCCAATTTAAACCATTGTATATATTCTTGCAGTTATTCTAAATACCACATATAAATTATATCATTCTGTATCTATTCTTCCTTTTCTGGCTCACTTTCATATAACATCTTCCAATACTATCCATGTTGCAAAAATTGCATTGCTGCATAATTCCTTACAGCTATTTAGTATTCCATTGTATATAAGTTCCACATCTTTAATATCTACTCATCTGTGTTTGGACATCTAGTTTGATTCCAACTGTATTGTTCTGAGTGCATATTGTACTGTATGCATCCCACAGTTTTTAATATTCCTGATATGTAGGAAGACAAAAATAGTCAATTTTAGAAAATTTTGCCTCAAAGTTTAGGTTTACCAAGAGATAATATGATAATATAGTAAGTCTAAGGCTAGAGAGTCACAATAATGACTAGTGAGGCAATCAGAGCACAGTGTAAATTTCTAGAATCCTCTATATACCAGTTTTATCAAGTGATAATAATAAAAAGGGCCCTATTTTCATTTAAAAGGAAAGCATCTTACTGTAACTCCCTTGTATTCTCTGTAATGTATTTTGTCAACTGATAAGAAATGCAAAAATGATTTGATAAGTACCTACACAAACGCCTTAACCTTAACTTAGTCCTACATTGGGTAGTTTCTTTTCCTTTACCCTGGCTTTTCAGTATTTTTTATACTTTCCTGAGTCTGAACATCTTTATTACTTAATGTTTTCATCTTATAATACTGTTTGTCAGCTGGTGCACACTGTGTGCCTGTGATCACTAGAAGTAAACAACCTACAGGAGAAAGAACTCAAGACACATGTATATCCACTAAAATACTCTTCACCTATATACCTTGCACAGGGTTTTCAACATGTTCTTATAAATGCACAGAGACAATAGATAGGCAGACATAGAGAACAAACAGTCAAAAAAATCTATTTATAAAGCTTTCTGAGTAGAAATAAAGTGATTTCCTGATCACAGGCATTCTATCATTCAGAAACTAGACTCTATTTGTTAATTATTTTAAAAGCTTGTTTACTTCAAAGGTTGCCAGTTCTTAATTTTATTATTATTATTATTATTTTATTATTATTTTAATTTGATTTAGGGTCACATCAGGGGTTGTTCAGGGCTTATTTCTGGCTCTGTGCTCAGAGATTATTTCTGGTAGTAGTAGGGAACTAACATGGTGGCCTACCTGCTGTACTATCTCTCCTCGCCAGCTTAGTTGTGACATATTTTGAAAAATATTTGTTCTTATATACTTGGATTTATAGGTAGTTGCATTCAGCTTGAAAATTTTATACAAGCTAGCATATCTCTCAGAATTTTCTAGTAGGCAAACAAAACAGTTCAGTAACCATCACTTATGTTTAAATGAACCAATAGCAATTTCTGTTCATAAATATGTATGGAGTGTGAAAAAAGAAAAGGAAAATGGTATCATCTTAAAAATTTACCTTAAAAGAGAAAAGTCTCGATTTCATGAATATGTTAATTGCTTAAAGAAGTAAGAAATGTTTTGTAGGACATACACACCAATGGCTCTGGAATCCAAGATTCAGCAATTCCATCTGTAGTGGCTCTAATTAAAAGTTCACATTTACCAGGAATTTACTTCATCAAAGAGCGCTACATAAGATTAAAATCTTAAGCTTTTGCCAAAATATTGGGGCAAGTTCCTAACTCAGTATAATTAAGAATCCTGCTTAGGAAAAAAGGGGGGATTGCTATGTCAGTGTGAAATGACATTTAATGTGTATTTTTATATTCCATACCTCCATATTACTGTGACAGACACTACAAAAGTATATCATTTTTAGAGGAACCACATCCAGCAGTGCTCAGGATTTCAGGTTCACTTGCAGACATGCTTGGCAGGGGATGGGGCTGGGTTCAGGGCATAAAATGACAGAACTGTACCCAGGATTTCACACATGTAAGACACATGCTAGATAGCCATATCTGCAGCCTTATTTTCTTCACTTGATAAGAACAACTAAACTGGGGCCGGAGCAGTGGAGCAGTGGTTGGGTATTTGCCTTGCATGTATCAGACCTATCAAAGACCACCATTAGCTCCCCTGGCGTCCCATATGGTCCCCCAAGCTAGGAGCGTTTTCTGAGCACATAGCCAGGAGTAACTCCTGAGCTTCACCAGGTGTGTCCCCCACCCCAAAAAAGAAACCATCAGAACTTGTTTGGGGGAGTTCTGGATTTTTGAGCTGGGAAGTAGTTCATATTTTAGGTCCTTAGATATCTAATAAGATGTTGCTGTAATCTAGATTATTTTCTTCACACAACTCTCATCGGGGCTTTGTAGGAATTTAGGCACCTGTTTAAAAGCTAAAATAACAATTTGAGGTAGGGTGGGTAAATGTGTGAATTACTCAGAGTAGAAATCAAAATGTTCTGGAAGAGATTGTGTCTCAACATAGAGAGTCCAAGCTTTGCCTTAAAACATGCAAACTCAAATTTTCTAAAATAATGTTCTAAAAAATTGGACTGGATTTGTCATTCTGTTGCAATTTTTGGAGTTTCTTAAAAAGACCAAGGCAATCGTTGTGTAGAAAGAGTTTGTGTGTAGGGAAATAGGGTCTTAGATTCCATGATCAGAGAATATGTGAGACTTTAGCTGGGTATGATACAGTGGGATGGAGAAGGGAATTCGACTGATCCTGTAGGTTACAGACATGGAAAACTTGGGTCATGTGGCAAGAATGGTTGGATAATAGAAGATAAAAAACCAGCATGCAACGTTATGGAATTAGGATTGTTGTCCCCTCCCCCAACTTCCTGCCTATCTCACCTGGAAAGGGATACTCTCCCACATCTGGGAGGGGTCTGTGGTTGGTAATTAGAGTGGCCTGGGGAGAGGTGGGACAGATGCAGCAGAGAGTCTCAGCAAGGGAGAAACAGCAGGTAAAGAGACAGATTGAATGCGGAGAGGCTGGTTAGTTTAAAGGCCATGTGTGGAATATGCACATGGCAGTTAGGGTCTTGTAAATAAAACTGGATGTCTCCTGAAACTTCATCTGACTGCTGTGGGTCATTTCCTCACCATTACCTTGATTCCTACAGACCCGTCAGGCTGTAGGGGCTGGCGCATTTGCCAGGCTGGGCTGAGAAAGGCCTCACCATCCATTCCACCCAACACTATGATCTTAAAATTAATAATTAATAGGTGATACTGACAGAATGAAAATAAGTCCAAGAGCAATTTTTATACAAGGAACATTTTTGCCAAAGCCATAGTACAACAGTAGGGTATTTGTCTTGCACAAGGCTAAAACAGGTTTGCTTCCCAGTACCCAATTCCCCAGGTCCCTTGGGAATAATCTCTTAGTGCAGAGTCAGGAATATATCCTGAGCATTGCTCTCTTGGTGTGATCCAATAAATCCCACAGCCCAAATTAAAAAAATGAAACAAAGGAAGATTTGGAAGCTACATACAATGGTCAAATGCTAAGTATTCATGGCAATTCAAGTGAATGGAGCTTAACTTGGACTTAATTTAGTTCAGAAAGAAGAAATAATTGAATTATTAGAGAGAGAAATCCATAACTTTTTCAGGGATAAAAATAATATCTATTATTAGTCAACCACTTAGGTGATTCACATACTCTATTTAATATCAAACAGCCTCACATGGTCAGTACAATTACTGCCACCTCTTTAAAATGAGTCACCAGAGGTATTGAGAAGTGATTCTGAACCAGGTCATACAGCTGGTCAGCTGTGAGAGAAACAAAACCTGAGTGGATATACAGGTCATCGAAATGCAGAAGCTATGCAGAAAAATGAAGTGTTCCACTTGTCAGGCTCACTAACCATTTATTCCTTTATCCTAGGAGTGTTCGGAATTGGACTCTTAATGAATCAGCTAGGAGAGATGCTCAAAAATGCCTGTTGGTTTTATTTGTTGAATCCTTAAACAGGATTGCAGTCTGAATCCCCATGGTGCAGACTCATGTGAACACACATTAAACATGCTTCCTGTGAACTGAGCTTCCCAGTGTATCCGAGGAAGAAGATCCTGGGCATGCTTTAAAAACAAAACGGGAGATAGAACAAAAACAGAGGTGTAGGGAGGACAATTTGGTGATGGGAATCCCCCCAGATGTTATGTAAATATTTAACTAAAATATTATTGTCAACAACATGTAAACCACTATGATCAAAATAAAAATTATATTTAAAAAAAAAAAAACCTCTAAGATGTCTTTGCTACTAAATACTTTCTTCACCTGTCCTCCAGATTTCTCCCAGCCCTTTGTAAACCAATGGACCTATATTATTGTGAATTTTGAACCCTTACATTTAAAAAAGAGAGAATGCCACATGTATGTGTTAGTTGAGGTTTATAAAGGTTTATAGAGGAAGGTCTTTCTTTTTCTTGATTGTGGATCAAACCACTAATCGTCATTTCTCTTGACTACAGATTAAAACAAAAGAAAGAATGAATGCCCAATCTCTTTGTCAAGTCTTTAGGGAACTGTCTTTTTGTCTTGTTTTATTTTTTGGTTTGGGCCACACCTGGCTATGCTCAGAGCTTACTCCTGGCTCTGTACTCAAGAATCACTGCTGGGACTTCTTTAGGCACCATATGGGATGCTGGGGATCAGTCCTGGGCTGGATAAGTGCAAAGTCAATGAACTTCCCACTGAATAGTGACTCTAGACCAAGTATTTTTTTTAATTTGTATGTTTTGATATCAATACCATTTAAACATATAAAGTATGTTAAATTATTATAAATACCATCTTTTATAAATAACCAGTGCTATGTAATCTATCATGGAAAAAAACAGAAGCTGGGAGATAGTTCAGTAGTCAGGAGTACATGCTTTGCAAGTAAAATCATTATGTCCTATTACCTATGTCCTTCAAGTCCTGTGAGGTCAATTCCCAGGGTCCTCAAAACTAGAGGGTCTGAATAATACCACGTCGCTGGGCTCTCGCACTGAGCTGCTGGCCCAGTTGCTGAGTACCAATAGTAATGACTCTGAGCCTCCCTGAGATTACATACAGGCCTCCACATGTATAATCAGAATCTTCCTACAGAGCTTTTTATATTGGGTGAATGGGAAATTGGACAGAGAGAGGTCCTAAAATTCTCAAATTTCAGAAGCAATTTAAAGAACAATAGACTGAACTAACAAAGATAAAGGTAGGCAGAGTGTTTGGCAAAAATATTGTATTTAAAGTTGGGCATATAATCCAGACCTGCTGCCATCTCAGTGACAGCACTGCCACTCCTGAGCCATCTTTATTTTCTCCTCATTTGTAAAAATGGGGCGAGCACTGGTGATATTTCTAAAAGCAGTCATTATTACTACATTTCAAAATGGACTACATTTCAAATATCAAATGCTCTTATTCACATCTCAGAGCCTTTTGACTCTATGAACATATAAAAACAGAAGCATAGATATTAGCTCTGGATGACGCTGGGAAGAGTCAATTGGGCTGAAAGAATAACAAATAAGCCCAGTGTTGGGAGGATAAGATGCAATGACAAAAATGATAAGCATTGGAAATTGAATTTTAAAAAATTAACCAAAGAAAGAAAGCAAGTTCTGTCCCCAAGAGACATCAGAGAAGGGCTAGACTGATAAAGCAGGGTAGTTATAAAATATTTCCTATTCTATACCTGAAAAAACACCTGGTATGTGAGATGCCAAAAAGAAACCTGGTTGGAATCACCACGTACAGGGGCAGAGAAGAAGACACAGTTTCCATAGATGACCACATGCTACTCTGACCTGGTCCTCAATTCTCTCAGCATGGGGTTTCCACCCAAATAAATAATCTCCAATCCAAGTATGATGCTGGCAAGGGTCTGAAATTCAGAGGACATCTTAAAATCTCTGGACTTGTATCCCCTTGTTCCTATGCTCCCCATCCTTTTCTTTCAGCATTTCACAAATATGATCCTCACTCACTCTTCAGCTCTCTCTTTAAAGGTCACACATTATCTCATAAAGTCACCCTCCTCCACCACTTTACCTGTGCCTGTCCTGCTTGGCCCTTACTGCATTTAGACACATTGGCTTTCCATCAACCTCTTTGTCAAGTCACTTTCTCCTGCTCACTGTTCTAACATGATGGACACTAGCCCTATGTGGTTATTTAAAATGAAATACTTTTGATATCCCTGCTCCCAAAACATTATCTACATTTTAAGTGATCATATGCGGTTACTAGCTACAATATAGGACTATAACTCATGGGTTAACTTAATCTGGTCATAAACATGTTCATCATAAGAACTTTTGTTGGATGAGATTATTGTACGAATGTTTTAATTTTTTTCTTGTGGTGGGAGAAATTGGTCTCATCTGGCTCTGCCCATGGCTCACCCCTAGCTCTGTGCTCAAAGACCATTCCTAAGAACACATGTGGTTCTAAAGATTGAATCCAGGTTACTGCTTTCAAGGCAAATATTTTAAATCCAATACTATATTTCATACCCTATATAAATCTTTAAATAAATTGAAATAAGCCAAAAGAAGGTTAAATACAGTATAGTATCTCATATATGTGGTGTTTACTAATTTTATGAAGAAATGCAATGGTTTAAATAGGGGTTGTTTAAAATACTCTTCTTAGGAGAAGGAAAGAAATTAAGTAGAAGAAAAAGAGGGATGTGGAATAATGGGGAATAGAAGCCAAGTACTCAGTACATTGGTGGTGATAAGAAAGGACAGAACTAAGTATTCAATCCACAGAGTCACTAACAATGAAATCAATGACCAAAACTTTAACAACCAGAATTTAAATCAAGCCTATAATACATAACCTTGATGGAGAGATGTTGATATTGTTGGTAGGATTGGTTCTGAAACACTGTATGTATAAAACCCAACTATGAATAACTTTGTAATTCACAATGACTTAAATAAAAAAAAATTCTGCAGTAGAGAAGACAAAAATATTTTAAAAGTTTTTTCGAGGTGTCAAGAATCAAAACAAGGTATCAAAGTGTTTTATCATTGAGTCACATCACAGGCAAATGGCATTGTAAGTTTCATAAGAGCAAAGCCCTTACTTTGGAAAGAATAAAATAACACTGAGGAAAAAAATCTTGCAGAATTAAGTAACCAAGAAATGCTCAATATTTAATTAGCTTGCAGCCTATAAAATTAATGTGTGATGTGTGTAAAATTATATTTTCTGCTAATTAAACTTAACAGAATATAACTTTATGGCTTGACCCTATTACTAGGTTTCCCCTGGAGATATCTCTAGCTCTGTGTCTCACATCCAGATGTGTAAGTGAGACAGAGCGCTTTCACCTGCACCCCTGCCTCAAAAGGCCTCTATATGGACAGTGAAGTATATGAGATTTACCCAAAGTCCTTCTCCATTCTCTGAAGGTTCTTCCCTCCTTGTCCAATTGGTTTACTCTATTGAATGAGTATTATAAAAGGCATACATGACCAGCATTATGTCTTATTGTTGATTGAGGGATAAGTAACAAGCAGTAGTCTCCAGGAGATGTGCATTACATCCTGACAGCAGCTCCAAACCATGTTTTTACCTATATTTGTCCCACTGTGAATTTGGTATGCCTTTAGATACAGTACAGTACAGTACAGAATATTAGTATGTGACACATTTGTAGAAGGAAGAAAGATAAGAGGCAATAAAAGAGGAAGTTAAAAAATGAAGAAGAAAAGTAATCTGAACTGATCACTTATTTCTGAGAGTCGACAAAAAGATCCTACATTAATTTAAGTTCTGGAAGAAATGGAGCCACATTCAATAGTGCAATGCATTTATTCATATACTGTGTGCATTCTACTATCGCTGCATGAGTCATTACAAAGAAATAAAAACAAAGGCTTAGAATCACTCTGCGGAATGTTTCACGCATCATACATGGTCTATAAGTATTAAGAGATGGAGACATTTAGTTTCTGGAGCAATATTATGGACAATAAGAACTGGGAAATTGTTATGCATAAATATAATCTAAAGAGAATATTAGACAAAGCATGTTAATTTCACAGGTAGTACTGGGTTTCCATCTAACCTCAGCACACTCGAGATCCTACATCTCTCAAAATCCAGTTTTCCCATTTGTAAAATGAGAATAAAATGAACACATGCTTTTAGGGTCTTTGATAGAAAGAAAAGCAAACAAATACTCAATATAACAAGCAGTATGCCTAGCACAAGGTTAAGTGCTCTATAAACAGCAGATGCTGGTGCTTATCAGACAGAATGGTTGTTCTCTGAGTGTCAGTACATTTTTATGGAACAGTCCTTGACCCAACAAGAAGTAAATGCTGAAACTCTCTCTTCAATGCTTTGGAGAGCACAGCAGTAGCATTTCACTTGTACAACAACATGGATCATTCGATATGTATCTGCACTGTTTCAACAGTCCTAATTAAAGTGAAGTGAACCAAGATCTTCTCAACATATCTCCTGGACCAACATTTGACCTTCCACCACCAGAATCTAGCCTGTCTTTTTATCTTATTCCCCATAATTTCCTATATCTTAGTCACCAATTTAACAGATTCTTTTTATACATTCCTCCCTTGCATACATACATATGTCTATGAGGAATGGTTTTGATTGATTTTTGGTTCCTATCACACAACTCTCTGTAATCTTTAAAATTTTTCCTTATGGGGCTGGAGACATGGAGGTAAGGCATTTGACTTTCATGCAGAAGGACAAATGGTCCCTGAGCCTGCTAGGGGCGATTTCTAGCATAGAGCCAGGAGTAATCCCTGAGCGCTGCCAGGTGTGACCCAAAAACCAAAAACAAAAAACAAAAACAAAATTTTTCTTTATAGACAAATTCATATTCAATTGTTCTCTGATGTCCAAGGAAGTACTTTTTCACTCCTCAGGCAACAACAACAGTCTTACTATACTAAAATATCATCACACATGCCCTTTTTATGCTAATCATTATAAGTTATTGAACATCTTACATGCTTCATGCATCTTACACATATACGAATCATACCTCTATTTATTTATTTATTTTGGTTTTTTGGGCCACACCCAGCATTGCTCAGGGGTTACTCCTGGCTGTCTGCTCAGAAATAGCTCCTGGCAGGCACGGGGGACCATATAGGACACCGGGATTCGAACCAACCACCTTTGGTCCTGGATGGGCTGCTTGCAAGGCAAACACCGCTGTGCCATCTCTCCGGACCTGAATCATACCTTTCTATTTTTTTAATTCTTCTAATACCCAACAAGATCTTACTGAATCTCCAGCAACTTGCTCAAGACTACAGACACTCTAAGCTAGAGACTAAATTTAAACTCAAGTTAAACAGTCTCTCTATTCATAAGCTATTTTATTATTCAAAATGCATGTTTATTAATTTTTGTTGTTTGTGTACCACACCAGCAGTGTTCCGAGCTTACTCCAGTGTTCCGAGCTTACTACTGGCTTGCTCAAGACTACGGACACTCTAAGCTAGAGACTAAATTTAAACTCAAGTTAACCAGTCTCTCTATTCATAAGCTATTTTATTATTCAAAATGCATGTTTATTAATTTTTGTTGTTTGTGTACCACACCAGCAGTGTTTCGAGCTTACTCCTGGCTATGTGCTCAGAGATCACTTTTAAATGTCTTGGGGGGACTTGCATAGTGCTAGTAATACAACCTAAATCTAGTACAAGGATGGAAAATGCCTTCCTCCCTACCTGCTCTACCAGTTCTCTGGCTCAAAGTTATTTCTATATCTAAATTTAAAGTTCATAAAGGACTTATTTTTTAATATTTTTCCCTAGATACAGCTACTGTTGAGGTGATTTGATATAGATGGTTCTAGAACAATATTCATAAAAATAAGAAATAATAACAGTACATTTTATGGGGAAGACTGGTAAAAGTTGGAATTCTGGTGGAAGAGTTTATTCTTTCATCCTAAAAAAATATAAATATATTTATAAATATAAATATAAATTGCTGTCTATAGAAGCAATAAATATAAATATATAAATATTTATAAATATAAATATAAATTGCTGTCTATAGAAGCAGTCAAGGTCTTTCATTTAACTAGGTGGGGGAATCTTTAAATCTTTAAAAATAATTCCCTGAATATAACAGAGTCTGATAATAAAGATATTTAGGTCATCATACATGAAACTTGGGGTAGCATATCTAATAATATCTACTTAGCCTCAAAAAAGCACAAAATGGCAGGTGAGGGAATGCACAGTGGCAGCTTGCTTACTAATTCACAGCAGGAAAATGCAGATGCTCTTCTTGGCTAGCAGTTTGTCTCATTCTTTCACATCTTGTTTTAGTCCAGGAGTAGCAGACTTTGTGCACAATTATGGACTGGGTGCAGGCATGCACACATCTCCATGCTTTGCTCATTGCCCATACTGCTTTGTATGTGCCAGAAAAGAAGGCCAGCAGCTGTGCCACAAGCTTCCTCTGTTCACATTCCAGTTTCTGCAGCACTATCAAAGGAAAAACACTCAAATTTATCAGAATCACATTTTAGCAGCTATGTCTTTGCCTTTGTATGGGTGGTGCACAAGATAACCTGTCTGCCTAGGTTCTGTCAGTAGAGAAAGTGTATGTTTTCTCATAAGATAGTCTTTCCAGAAGTAAATTGACTGAACAATGACTTCTTCACTATGTTCCAGTTATATTAGAAAAAAGGGATAAATGCTGTTTGATGTAGTTATTGGAATCATTTTCAATTTTAGCTTTTAGTTAATGATGGTATTTCAGAATTTAAAAATGGATAGCTCCATTTTCTAAGCAACATCTATCTCCATGTTCACAGCATGCTCTTTTAAGAGCTGGGTCATGATTAATTTTTAATATCCTTTTTCCATCATGTCTTCATTCTACAACTCTATCCTACACCATATTCTACACAGGCCTATGTGCTTTTCAAAAATGAGAATGTCATCTAGTCTTCCATTTATATATTAATGTTTCTGTTTGAGGGACTTATTCTTCCTGTCTCAGCTCATTTGTCACCACTTCCATGGCACATTCTGTCTCTGAATTCAGTTCCAATTTCTCACCCACCAACCAAACTCAAAATTTTTATTGAACTCTCTTAAGAACCTCTACCACAGTCATGCTGCAGTTTGCATGTGGGCATGTATGCTTGCACACTTTATGAAAATCAGAGTTCCTTTAGACCAAGAACTGCCTCATTCATTTCACTTCTCCATTCCCTTTCTTCAAAGTAGATGTCTAAGAAGTATATATTGGGCAAACAAAAAAAGTCATGTTCACATGTATAGCTTCCCTTTTCTCCTCATTTTTATCAGTATCCCACTTTCCACATGTGCTTACTGTAAGGTGTTTAATTCCTTTTTACAATATTTATATTTTATGACTTTATCTTATTTGTATCTCCATGCTTTTAGGAGTATATACACAGTAAGTGCATAATATATGCATCAATAATGGCACTATGGCCTCCATGAAAATTATTACATCATGAAAATTAATTCTGCATTGGATATCTGAGCAGATACGTCACAACTGAAAATGAATGACATGTTTAGCATGAGAAGTTTAACTATAAAGACAAATTCTGTTTCTCAATTATCAAATTATTTATACTCTCAATACCACATAAAACCAAGTCAATTATTTGACTTTCGTTAAGCCCCAGCACAGAAAGGACCCTTGGGAAGTGGTCAAGATATAGCTCCAGTTGCCTCCATCTGGGGCTGGGCACCCAGGGAAACCCCAGTGTCTACTTTGTGCCTTTGCTGGTTCTGGGATCTGGCAAGGAGCAGGATGGATGCAGGAAACCCAGGCCATGGGACACCCCCACTTGGTACCCATCTCAGATCCTGATAGTAGGTGGACACACACTCCCATAAACTCCACACACTCCCCAGTCTGTGTACTATCCCAGAGCTGAAAAGCTCACTTGGAGGGGCTAAGGGAGAGAACGGGGTTTAAGGTACTCACCTTGCTCATGGCCAACCCTGGTTCAGTCTCTGTACTCCAAGACCTGCCTGAAGGGATTTCCTAAGCACAGAACCAGGTATAACCTGTGTCCTGTTCCTGCAAATAAAGTAAAAAGTTCCCTTCCAAAAATCTACACAACAATGATATCAACTTCCATTGACTCCTGTTAAGATGGGTTTAGTTCTTCATATCACATAACTCTAGACTCAGCCATGTGGCATATTTTGGCCACTGGGACAGAATTAAACATGAAGTGATCACAGGCGTGGCAATGACTTACACAATGAATTTTTTATTCTTGATTCTTTGAGTTTTCCCAGATATGGCCAGAGTAGATTTTACAAGAATTAGAAGTACTGAGTCAGTACCTATGTTTCCAAACTCAGCAATCTAAAATAAGCTTAAATCTAATTGCACCCCAACCATGCATGCGAAGAAATTCACAAAGGAAGATATTAGCAAAAAAAGAGATCAGCCTATAGGTCACTTGCAGTTGATCATAGAAAAAAATGAGTTGTTAGTCCAGTGAGCATTAGAGCAACCAACAGATATTTGCTACCTGCTCGTTTTTGTCTGTTTGTTTGTTTGTTTTGTTTTGTTTTTCCCTGCTCATTTTTTAAGCTTTAAAAATGTTTATCCTTATAAGTCAATAAGATATAGAATGATTTCTTATACAAATTATTGTGATAATACTTAACATAGGGAGAAAAGTATAGGTAAAAATATATATTAAGGTAGCAATTATCTATTATCTTTCAAGAAACTTTGATTAGGGGACAAGATCTATTTCTGAAAAGCTGCCCAGTAATTTTATTGTCAAATAAATGATAATTGAAATGCTCTATCAATGAATTCATTCAGAAGTCCTAAAGCACACCAGGCAATGACTTTTAAAAATCTGACTGCTTCCCAAAACAATGCAAAGAGAATTATAATATACTTGATTATTTTCATAATAGGATGGACCAGTGAAATACTGGCTATATCTTTGGTGAACAGTTGGGCAAATTATATGAACTAGGGAAGAAACCTTAAATTTCTTGCTAGAGTGTTTGAGGTTCTAGGAGATATATAGAGGAAAAAGACTTTGGGGATTGCCAGAATTATAGTACATGTTCTAATTTAATCCTCTTATTTTTAGTAGAGGAATTATTCACAGCCTTCCTGTTGCCTGATTTCAAATCCATCCTGGACAAGTTAAACCAAGAAAGCCCTCAGTTCTCCAGCAAAGGCAGGAAGGGATTTGCATGGCTACTCAAGGTTTAGTATCTGTTTACCTACTTGCTTTATAGGAAGCCTTTCCAAGTAAGCAGTTGCTCTCAGCTTTTTGTCCTTATAACATTCTCAGCAAGCAAGGACTGAGAAGGGCCCTCACTTAGTCTGTTCTACCCCTCCAAGCAGGTCCAGTGTTCTCCTCTTTGAGTCAGTGATCACTTGTCAGCTACTTTCAAATTTTTAAAAGGACAATTCTCCTTTGGTATCTTCTTCTAGAAGACATCTTCTAGACCTTAGTCCTTGATGTTTTAGAATATTCTACTCCCCTCCTGTCTGTCAATTGACACGTTTGTTTTTTTTTATTACATACTACAGGGCAGGGGTAAAATTTCTATATTTTTAGTAAAAGGTCATTTTGTTTATTTATTTTTAGTATGATAATTTAAAATGTCAGTAATTTTAGTAGTCTCAATTTAACACTTGCATATGCTCTAAGTACTGAAATGATCTTTAACTCTGAATAGAAGAGCATAGAAGAGCTTTATTGCTTGAATCCTAAGTACAACTTAGAAAAAATTCAGAAAATTTCAGTTTGAAAATAAAAATTGAAGTATATCATCCTTGAACATCTTTACAAATAATGACAGTCATTGCATTCATATTTTTCCCAGTAGGTTGTGGGACTTTCTAAAAGAAATGAATACTCTTAGGACATAGTTAAGACTTTCTCTGACTCTTAATGATATAATACCAATATTAATGAGTGACAGTCACGCCATGCCTTCAAATTAGATATCTCAATTTTTTTAAACCTGTACAGAAATGGACAAACCCTTCCCAGAATCCTTCCTACTTTTAAGGAGGCTTTCAATTTGACAGCTGACAACTCTTATTTCTTCCACCTCCTAGGTAATTATCTACTTTATTTTCAACTTATGCTACTGTTTTCTTTGTGAATTATAGAAGAACTTAAAATCTTTTTGCATATTTGAGTAACAATCATTACACTGTGGAGGGTTGCTAAAATAATGCATTGAAATTCACCTGTTTGATATACAGTTGTGTGTTACCATGCCAGTGAAGTTTCTGTTTTCTGTTTCTGAAGTTTGAGATGGTCTTTCTAGCTTAAAATAAAGAGGATGATAGATACGTACTAATATCATAGTCAACATTCAACCAACTGAAAGAGTATAATAGACCTCAATTTGGATTCCAAAAACTTGGTAAAGAATGAAGACTCTCTAAGCAAATCCCCCCCAAAAAATCCTTGAAGTGACTCATGCTTTTACATTTTTCCTTTCTTCCTAGACTATCTTGTTTTCCTTATTCTGTTAGAAACTTTTTTGGTCTATTTTGGTTTAAAGTTAATCTTGTCAAAATAATGAGGTGTCACCATACTAAGCATGGTGAGCCATGCAGCACCGTGACTCCCATGTACAAAGCATGCACTCATAACTGGAAGTCTTCTTAAGAGTTTGAATTATTTGTAACGTTTTGGATAGATTGAGTATCTTACAAATGGTAGCTTTATTTTTCACTCCAGAGACTCAGACTATTTCAGCACACTGCGTGGATTTAGAACTGAATCAGCTAAAGATTTACAATAAGTTTCTCCAGGCTTGAAGACCACATTTCAAGACCACAATTAAAGACTAGTGGAGTGTTTCACCTTCTTTTTCTCCATCTCCCAAATTGATGATGAGAGCCTTTAGAAGGACTCCGCCCATTTTCGGGGTATTAGACTCTTACCCCAGTTTATCACTTTTCTCTTTTTCAAACAAAACCACGCAATTTGAACTAGCTAGTCATGCCTCCAGTTAGAGGGGGAAATAAGGGAGGCATCAAGACCAAACAGATGCAAGACTACTAAGTAGTGGGTTGGATACAGAGGGGACCACATATTCTAGCCGCCCTGGGGTGAGGGAAAAGGAAATGGGAGGTAGGACAGAAACAGAGGTGTAGGGAGGACAATTTGGCGATGGGAATCCCCCGATTTTATGTAAATATGTACCTAAAATATTATTGTCAACAATATGTAAGCCACTATGATCAAAATAAAAATTATATTAAAAAATACAAATACAATACTATTGAAATATTAAAAAAAGACAAAAGCAATCCATGAAGATGTATGTCCACATCATAATCACACAACTTCTCTGAATTGAAAATGACCTCCTTTCAAAAATGTAATGAATAGACTTGATCTTTCTCTGGGGCTGATGATGTCTATGAAAGTACTTTCCAAACTTGTGGGATCTATGCAAATACTTATATCTCTGAATTTATCTATTTGAATGATAGTTTATTTGTAGAAGCCTGTTTCTTTGCATCACCTGAAAAATTTTTATCCAGTGTTGCTAATATCCACAGTCCTTCAAATATATATAACAAATTTATTCAAGGCCATTAACAAAATCTGTTGTTCTGGTGCACAACAGAGCTTTGTGATTTTCTGTAGTAAAACCCAAGAGGGTCAATGACATGTTTCCACTGATTACAGTGTCAATTTTAGATGATGCAATAGATCTGAGTAAGAGCACCTTTTAGCACTCTAACATGGATTTACTTTTTATGGTCCTAAGGGTAAATATGACTTCTGCTTTAAAACAAACATGAAGAGACAAATCTTTCAAGATGACCTTTCCATCTTTACACCTTTCCAGGGCAGGGTCATACATATTATCAGTTGCAGAAATAAGGCATCCTAGGGATGATTGTGGAAGCAAGGTGCTCTTTGATTGAAGCAAGCTAAGAAAAACTAAAGTTAAATGTCACAAGGTAATAAGACAGTCATTATATCTGCATTGGATTAGTCAGCGCTGATCAGCTAAATAAACAGCAGTCAGGAAAATTGTTAGGAAAGGGGGAAACACTTTTTAAGACTACTTATCATGCCCAGAGATGTGGGTATTTGGGGTGCAAAATAACCACACTATGGGTTCATTTTCCAATTACTATGTATTTTTAATCATAGAAGATACTAGAAATCTTGGTCCACAAATGAATAACCTATTGTATACTTCACTAATTACAAATTAGGGTACAGATTGAAAATTATTGCCAGTCGATCTCAATTCCATCAATGACCAGCAATGAGAAATAATGTGATGACTAATATTTTATTTTTACAAAAGAGGCAACAGAAAGCTATAATACTAAGGAAGAAGAAAGTGCTTTTTTACAATAAAATGGGATAGAATTATCCTCAAGAAACATTTATGAAATTCCACAACAGGTTGTCTGGTACTGTCATTGTTAGTAAGGAGAAGCAGTTGATGTTGGGCCTAATGGTCAGACTAGAGAGCTTCAGCCCTTTGAAGCCACTAATATTTTTCACATCCATGATGTAATGCACTAAGATATGACAGGAAGAAATGGATGTTTCTAACACTTCCTCTGACAGGAGTGAACATTCTCTGTATGGGGGAAGTAAATAGCATTCACCCTTCCCTTCCCATTTCCAGCCACATTCAGCCCACAGGAAGCACATTTTCTGGCCCCAAAGGAACATCCACCACAAAAGAAGAGATTGATTTTGCTGTAACTCCTTCATCCTCTTCCTAAGCCTAAAATTAAGATGAATGATGAGACTGTGTAATTGCGTGGTGAATTCACAGCCACATGGTACATCTTTTCATGAATTACCCAACTTGCCTGTATGCTACACTCACATGTGTATTTAGTATTATTTCCAATATCATTCTAATGGTTTTAGCAGGGGCTGAAATATAAACAGAAATTTTTACTATTCATTTCTTTCTTCTGAAAATATTTATTTGGCATTGTGTTAGAGTGTTTCATGGATCAAGAGAATAAAAGCATTGCCCTACATTCACTTTTTTCCCCTTCTAGGTGGGGACAGACAAAAATAAACTGTTATATATACAGTATTTTGATGCTGTCCATAAGAGATTCAGTGAGGTGAAATTTTCCTGCAGGGTCACTTGCTCTTAATAGCCCTATACCCTTTAAATTGCAATATCACTGCTTGGGATATTTCCTGAGATATGTTCATAGATTTTCTCCAGATAAACTTTTACTATAGTATTCATAACAGAATTTTGTTAAGAATTCGTAACAGAACATGGTGACATGTAAACTGTTAAAGATTACTAAAGTGTAAATATTAGAAAGCTGTTTGGTTTTGAAGTTACACCCAGAAGTCTTTAGGGGACACCCTTGGCTCAGTGTTCAACGGTTATCCCTGGAGAAGTTCAGTAGAGCATATTTGATACTGGAAATGAAATGGAGGCTTCTTCAAAACAAAGCTCATCCCATTGAGCTGTCTCTTTAGTTCATAGACAATTGTTTTATTACTTATTGTGACAGTTTTGGGGGACTTTTATCTACTTGGAACTACTCGGAACTTACATCTGTTTGTGTTCAGGAAACTTTGTACAATGCAGGGGAATGAACTGGATCACCGTGTGCAAGTAAATTGCCATAAACTTGAAATATCTCTGGATCAAGGAAGTTGTTTTTCATAATGAGACAGACTAACTTGTATTAATCAAAATACATTCAAAATAAAGTGAAAATTATTTTAATATAGATAAAATATTATATTTTAATATGAAATGTAACTTCAAGCTAATTTTAGTAGCATGCTATATTACATTTTTTATTTTATATAAAACAACATAAAAAGTTAAATGATTATCTGTAAATGGAAAAATTAATATGTATATAAAACAGCACTAAATAATTTTAAACTACTGTGGTAAGTAAATACAATGGATGCCACAAAAGCACAAGAAAGAACTCTTAAATTCTCATGGGAAAGAAAAAGAAAAGTCTTACAAAGTTATCTCCTGAATACCAGCTGAAGAGAGAGCCAATTTTAGATTTAGAGAAGTAGTCAAAAGGCACAAAGGTATTCTAGGATCTATCTTTTTGGAAGTACTTAATTTTCCAAGCACATAGGTTTACATTACTCATACGAAGAAGAGCTACTTTGCAAATTCACTCAACTCTACCAGTTGTCCCAGTGTAATGCCTCATTAGAAATATTGTAAACTTCTGTTTGAAGACACACTGCCATGTGTGGACTGAGATTATATTATATCTTTCTGCCCTAAATACATTTGCTTCCAAACTTAAAAATGAAATCTTTAACTATTATATACAGGTTTTCCTGAGACTCCTTAACCTTTCAAAAAAAAATCCTAAACAATGTTGAAAGTGACCAGAGTTCCTCAGATGCCTCAAAAATTTGTGATGTTACATCATGGATGATGTGATGTGGTGTTTAAGATTGATCCCAGTCCTCCCATGTGCAAATCATGTGGTCAAGATATGTGACATATCTCTAGAGAGTTTTTTATTATACTGCTTGACTTTCATTTGAATAACCCATTGCTTATAAATATTGTGATTTTATAAAACATTCTGTTAGAGCTTGTTTTTCAAAATTTCTTCCTTGGGATAAAATATTCTCCAAAAAAAAAAAAAAAAAGAATTAGGCCCTAGAAATAGATGAAAAGAAATGGAATACTTGTTTTACCCTTTTTTAAATGAAATTTGAACTAATCTTCAAAGCAGATGAACATCTAGCTAAGAAATACCCATAAAATTCTGTGTGCGGGCATATTGAGTCAAGAAGTGAGTGAAGTAAGAATATAAAGTAGGAGACACAATTAGTTATAAGAACCAATTTTATCTGTGACATAAATGTTTCCATTTCAATTTTAATACTTTGAGTCCCACATATTGAGTAGAATTGATAAATCAGATGGTAAAATATTTCAGCTTATTGCAAACTAGAATACTTGATAGAAAAAAACCATAAACTATTCCTAACTCACAATATAGATCACTCTGTTGTTCCTCTATCGGATCATTATTACCAGTCTCTGACATTTATCAATTATGATCCCACTGATATCAATATTTACTATTACTGTCTGAAAGTCAATTTACTTCTCAGTTCTTATTGTCATAGTCTTGGGCATTCATCATAGCGAGGGTATTTTGGAGGAAATTATCTCATAGTAATGAAGGGAAAATTGTCACAATTTTGCATCATTTGCTGTCTCTCTTCTACAACTGTAAAAATATATGTAACAAACTAAATATGTTACAAACTAAAAAATATGTAACAAACTAAAATCAACCTTATAGATGCCTTCATTTTAGGACAGAACAGGACATTTTATATCGTTGAAATAACATATCGATGAACTTTGCTAAGTTTTATCATCATCATTTTTTACTCCTTTCTGACAGATTTCTACAAACAAAATGGAATACATAAATGAATCATGACTTAAATCTAAAATATATGCTTTATCTGATCAAATGTACAAATACTTATTAAACATCTATTGTGTACAAGCATTGGGCTAGGCATTGGAAATTTGTCAATGAACAAATTCTAGATATAGAGTTCAGATTTTTCAGACAAAGAAATAGAGAAAACATATACATGAAGGGCAAATATGATACATGTGACAAACATCAAGAGAAAGGAAGTATGTATGCTAGAGGGTCATGGGAAAGGGGCTCATTTAGGATGTATTTCTAATGAAGGCAAGTGATTACATGCATGTGTATATGTATGTGGTGTGTGCGCAAAGAATAATTCCCATCATTGTTCATCCAGGTAATTAAATGTTAAAAACCTGGTCTATACACTCTGGACCAGAATTGGAAATTGAAAGGAAGTAAAATGCTATGTCTGATACTCCTTCAGTGACAGTATTACAAACAGTAAAAAGGGGTTGTGGCTACAGTACAGTGGGCAGGGCACTTGTCTTGCATGTGGCTGAATCGGTTTTAATCCCCGGCATCCAATATGGTCCCCCAATCTTGTTAAAAGCGATTTCTGAGTGTAGAGCCAGGAATAAACCCTGAACACCAACGACTGTGGCCCCAAAACAAAACAAAAAAGATAAAAAAAGAGAGTGAGAGAAGAAATGTGTCTGCCATAGCCTGGCTGGGCATGACACTGGGGTTGGGATGATGGGATGGAAACTGGAGAAACTGATTTCATTTAAGGGACACTGGTGAAGGGATGGTTGTTGGAACATTAAATGACCAAAACTCAACCAAATAAAGAACAACAGCAATAATAAAAAACTGATCTATAAAACTCTTCAGCACTATCCATGATAGCCACAAGAGAGTCTGCTTAGAAGTAAGTCTCTTTGAGTTGTCACTATTGCAATCTATAGATAGCTTCATAGGTTTAAATTAAACATGTGAATTGACTCTCAGGCTGCTGAGAAAATCTCAGTTGGAGTCTGGGGTCCTATTTAGTTGTGCTGAGGGAAATGTAGGTGATAAAGAAAAGCAGTTGAGAAAGAAATTAATGTTTTCTCCTATGGCAAGTTCCTGTGGAAGAGACTGACTTAGGAAGTTAGTGAGAAGCATAAGTCACAAAGAACTTGTTTCTCAGTGATGCACAGGTGCAAATTAGAACATTATATTGATAACCCGAATCCCCAAACACAGAGCTTTTATTCCAATAACAGTGAACATTACATACTATATACATTACTTGAGAACTTAATGGTAACCCATTAGTGAAACAACCCTACAATCTGAGGTCACAGATTCAACTTCTACAACATGTGGTAGACACTAAGATACTATACTATGGGTACCATTCAAATAACTATTTGAACTTTGCTAGAAGTTAAAAAAAATAAGAAATATGACAATTTTTGTTTAAAAATTTACTGATAATATGACCATGAACAAATCATATCAATTATAGAGAGATAATAAAGGAGAAGAAAAAGGCAGATATGCCAAGACTATGCAAGAGATATAGAAGTCATAAAATATTTTACAAAGAGGATTTTAATTATCTTAGCTACATAATGGTTTTGTTTATTTAAAAATAATTAGTCAAGATGGAAGTAAAATAAAATTCAAAGAAGAAACAAATGCTTATATGTAGAGAAACCAAAAGAAAGATTCTAGAAAAGTAAGGATCCAGCAAGCATATCTAGGGAAAAATACCAAATAGTGCCTGAAAACAAGTGAGAGAACTATGATATTGAATATAGTAGTGAGTATGGTGTGAATACAATAATATGGTACAAGTCTTACCTTCTAGGTAAGACTTAGATTGTCCTACTGGCAAGTGATTCAGTTGTGTAAAATGAATCATCTCTAGGAGCTGCTGTAAACTGTGTCTATAATTCATAACATTCTATTGTCACTAATCATTTTGTTCAGGGTAGATAAAATGTTAAGTATTCTTACAAAAATAAATATAGATAAAAATTTTGACTAACAAAATTATAGTCAAATATTGAGTTTTTGTACATATAACTTGTCAGAAACTTCCTCTTTGTATAGGAATATACTGTTATGCTACTTTTATGCCTTAGATGCCCCTCCTTGGGCCATAAAGTATTAGTTGATTAAAACCAAAACACTTCTGAGAAACAGGAATATTTCCTTCATATAATTAATAAAGATTACTTATTTGCTCTAAGACACTAAATTTACGTTTAAGCAAAACCAGACATGATTCTTACTCTCACGTGAGAAAAAAAGACTATTGATCAAATATTCATATAAATAAATTCAGTAACACTAACAGAAGACCTTTTATAAAATAAATACCATTTTAAGACCAAATTCTTGGAATTATGTCTCAAAATAGGCCTACCAGTTTGTAGGGTCAGTTAACTCTTAATGAAATTCACTTTAAACTGAGAATAAAAGAAAAAGTAGAAGACAAGTGTACAGAAAGTGGGGAATGTAATCTGATTAGAAAAGATTGAATGCAGAAAAATGAGATAAACTAAAGAACAGGGCCCAAACTTTTAATCATTGAAAAAATGAACATTTCAGACCTGTTATTCAGATTAAGTCTCTTAAGAATATAGGCTTTTGCCTAGAGGTCTCTCAAGAGAAGTGTTTGTCAAGTCCTTGATTTGATAGCCACCATGACAACCACTATCATCATAATCATCAGTTTTATTATCAAAATTATTGACCACTTGTATAGAGTTTGTACCTTCAAAGATTTGTACAGAATTCATTTCACTTAACCTTCACAGCAACCTAAGAGGTAAAGACTATTTTTATTATTATACCCATTTCATGATGATGTACACTAAAAAATCTGCTTTATAATAATAATATATATTATTATATATTATATATTTATATTTATATATTTATATACTTATATTTACATAAGTAAGCAAAAATTTAAGGTTAGAATGAGTTGCTTTAATTCCCAATCCCATACTTCAATGACTGTTCATTATGTTGAGATTAATTTTAAAGTCTTTGTATATGTGGTTGTTGATATAAGGTAGTTGGATTTGGGCATGCCCTACTGTAATGACAATTGCACCTGAATATGCCCTCTAAACATACCCTTAAAAATGCCCCTTGTCATGTCGGATATAAAAGAAAATACTTGAACCGAGGGAGGAGAGATAGTGACCAGAGCAGTGCCTACTGGCTCATAGGATGGGCCAGAGATAAAACTACCTGCTTTGTATTTATCCCTTTTCTTTCTTTCTTGTAACAGGGTCTCCCCCAGTGACCTCTGGCCTAAGAATTTCCATCTACCTCTCCCTCTCTCTCTCGGAAACTCCTGGGCATCAGTCTCAGGCCTCAAACTCCAAGAGAAAGAAGCATATGACCATTCAGACCACTGGAACAGTCAACTGTGAACCACAGACTTATATTACAGGACCAGCTCATGGAAGACATTTGGGCAAATTAACATTTCCTCTCTCTCTCTCTTCTCCCTACTTCTTCCTTCTCCCCTTTCTTCTTCTTCCTCTTCTTCATCATCATCAATTCAAGTCAAATAAAACCCAGACTGATGGTTTCTCTTTAGAAAAGGAACTTCAAAAGAAGAAAAAAGAAAAGAAAAGGAACAATATATAAGATGCGACAGACAATACTACATAGGGTAGCCTCCCACATAAGTAGGCCTCATTAACACATTGTTTAGTACTTGAGACTGAAAGCTATGTGTATCCTAAACTGCTCCAGCTATTATCTAACCCTGAAAATATCATTTAACAAGGCCCAACCCCATCACTGACAAAATGCCTAGAAACTGGAAAAACCTCCCAACTCTGAGGCACCAACCCAATCTCTTTTATTTGATTTATTAAATTTTTTAATTTATTTTCTATATTTACATATTTTTCTGTTCTCTCTCTTATCCTCTGCTCTCTCTTCCTCTCTTTCTTTTTTCTTTTTATTTCTTTTTATATTTCAGGTCACACCCAGAAGCACTCAGGGGTTACTCCTGGCTCTGTACTCAAAAATAGCTTCTGGCAGGCACCAGGGACCATATGGGATGCTGGGTTCAAACCACCATCCTTTTGCATGCGAAGCAAATGCCTTCGGCTCCATTCCTCTCTTTCTTAAGCTATACTTAAGCTAATTATTTATCTTAATTCAACCAGTCCTTAAGAGCTCAGACCTACCCTATTAGAGTCAGACCTCTAACAACACTTTAAGAATAGACCCCCAGTTAACATCATGTACGAAGATAAAATCCAAATGAATTAAAGACCTTGATATCAGACCTGATACCATAAGGTATATAGAACAACACGTAGGTATAAAACTCCATGATATTGAGACTAAAGGTATCTTCAAGGAGGAAACTGCACTTTCCAAGCAAGTGGAAGCAGAGATCAACAGATGGGAATACATTAAGCTGAGAAGCTTCTGCACCTCAAAATAAATAGTGTCCAGGATACAAGAGCCACCCACACAGTGGAAGAAACTATTCACCCAACACCCATCAGATAAGGGGCTAATATCCAAAATATACAGGGCACTGACAGAACTTTACAAGAAAAAAAACATCTAATCCCATCAAAAAATGGGGAGAAGAAATGAACAGATGCTTTGATAAAAAAGAAATACAAATGGCCAAAAGGCACATGAAAAAATGCTCCTCATCACTGATCATCAGGGAGGTGCAAATCAAAACAACGATGAGATACCATCTCACACCACAGAGATTGGCATACATTACAAAGCATGAGAACAATCAGTGTTGATGGGGATATGGAGAGAAAGGAACTCTTATCCACTGCTGGTGGGAATGCCATCTAGTCCAACCTCTATGGGAAGCGATATGGAGATTCCTCCAAACTCTGGATATTGAGCTCCCATTCGTCCCAACTATTCCACTCCTAGGGATATACCCTAATAACACAAGAGTACAATACAGAAACCTCTACCTCACACCTATATTTATTGCAGCACTATTCACAATACGAGGCTCTAGAAACAACCAAGATGCCCTTCAACAGACGAATGGCTAAAGAAACTGTGGTACATATACACAATGGAATATTATGCAGCCGTAAGGAGAGGTGAAGTCATGAAATTTTCCTATACATGGATGTACATGGAATCTATCATGCTGAGTGAAATAAGTCAGAGGGAGGGAGAGAGAGACACAGAATAGTCTCACTCATCTGTGGGTTTTAAGAAAAATAAAAGTCATTTTTGTAACAATCCTCAGGACAATGAGAGGAGGGCTGGAACTTCCATCTCACTTCATGAAGCTCACCACAAAGAGTGATGAGTACAGCTATAGAAATAACTACACAGAGAACTACCATACTCATGTGAATAAGTGAGGGAAGTGGAAAGCCTGTCTGGAGTATAGGTGGGGTGGGATGGAGGGAGATTTGGGACATTGGTGGTGGGAATATTGCACTGGTGAAGGGGGTGTTCTTTACATGACTGAAACCTAATCACAATCATATATGTAATCAAGATGTTTAAATAAAGAAAAAAAGAATAGATTACTAATGTATGTCTTTATGTGGTCATGAGTACATAGAGGACTCGTCTATGAGAGCCAAACCCAAATTGTAAATAAGCCATGCCTATAGTGCATATAGCCCCTCCTATATACTATCCCACCTCCCCCCTTCAGAAATCCTACTATCTTTTCACCCCCGAATGCCAATCTGATATCCCGCCTTATTAACAATATTTAGCCTCAGTTCTTAACCCATTAGGCATCAAGACCGACCTCATGCCCCAATAAGCCATCACCCAGCTCCCAAGCGAAGGGACACCCACTCAGCCCCACATCTCATCTCCCAGCTAGAAACTACAACCAACACTCCTGTTGACTCATGCTGTGGCCCTTCTTCTAACGCCCCCAAATGTGGACAGTTGCTTGATACCAGATTCAGCTCCAGAAAGGACCTCCAGTGCAAGAACTCTACCCGAGCACTTTCTGCTGCAAATCATTTCTGAAACTCAACAAGACCAGGGTGTGTGATGAAAATGTGCCCTGGATTTCACCCCCCCACAAGAATATCTCAAAAGACCATGAGAAGCCTATATTTCCTTTATAAATTTAAGACGTCTTTAATACTACCTCTTTTTTTTTTTTGAAGACCACCACTCGAGGGCTGTCTGCTGCATCAGAGGAACCCCGGCCTCAGCGAAGAGAGTAAGGCCGGGCAGAATTCAGCACCCCTGCACCCACCCATAACAGACCCGGTGCGGGGAGCAGTAAAGGGCCCGCTGGCAGAGAGAGAAGATCGGTCCCATTTGCCATGAATGTCCATCCTTCGTCGTGTCTTAGGCCCGGCCCAGCAGAGCACAACTCCACCACATTGATCAATAATAATACTACCTCTTAACCTGTTTATCCCCCATGTAAGGTGTTCTCCTGCATCACGTTGTTCCCTTAATTACTTTTTAAACTCATTTGTATTTATTTTTCCTTTATATATATGTATATGTATACATATACATATATAATATGTATTGTTATAATATATATATATATATATTGTCTTGTTTCTACTTTCTTCTCCTCCTTAACTTCATCTTTTTTGGTTCTGCTTGGTACAAAAACCTACAAGAAAAGTCTTTCTTGGGATTAAAGCTCAAGTCAGAACCAGGGCACAGAGATGATGGAGCCTGACACTCTCACCCCCAAATGCACCAGCAATATAATATAGCACCATTTCTTTTTGCACAGGCACACTAAAAGGGAGAATTTTTACATATAGAAACAAGCCCTTATCTACTAGGGATAAGAACTCATACATTTTACAAAACAGGAGCACCTCACAACTTGAACATATGTCATGTGGTCTCAACTTAGATTCCATGTGATTAAACACTGACTGTTCAATCCTGAACCCTAAATCTCAGACAAAGAACTGACACAGTTCTCTGCAACAGGTCCAGGAACTAAACTCCCTCTGGGACATTCTTAATACTGCTCAGACACCAACAAGCTCCAGTTTGATAAGACATCCTGACAATGAGGAAATGACAACAACTTGGTCTAAGAGCAGATTGTCTTAACTCACCACCTAAAGATAAAATGAAATCAGAAGACATGTCATCCTTTGATTTGTGCAAAAGCCAACATCGCTAACTTCAAAAGACTGATAAACCATGACTAAGCAGAACCATCCAGGAATGAATAAAAAAGATCCTAGTTGAGGCTTTGGCCTATGACCTGTACAACAACCAAGATCTCTAATTCCAGAGGCCTGACTAAGACAACTGCAACTGAGCAGAACTTCAAGAACCATAATGAAAGACTCTATCCTAGGATTTGCTCTAGGATCGGTGCAAAAACCAAGACTACCAACTACAGATTAAAACAACAGTGATGGAACAGAACTTCTAGAACCATAAAGAAATACTCCATCCTATGACCTGTGCAAATACCAAGATCCCTAGTTACAGATGCCTGATTTTATCATCCACAACTGAGTGGAAAGTTTCCAGACATCACAAAAGGACCTAGGGGAGAGAATAAGAGCATGTTCAGAGCCTGTAGTTATTCCCATGACAGTATACTTCAAAGGCGGAGAAACCCTGTATCTCTTAGGCCAGAGGTCAACAACCTTTTTTTTCAACTGAGCCAAATCTCGCACAAACCACAATTGAAATTTAATTTGAGAGCCATATTTGGGGGGGGGGGCAGTGCTCAGGGGTTACTCCTGGCTCTATGCTCATAAATCGCTCCTGGCAGGCTCAGGGGACCAGATGGGATGCCAGGATTCAAACCACCATCCTTCTCATGAGAAGCACATGCCTTACCTCCATGCTATCTTTTCGGCCCTGAGAGCCACATTTTTAAAACCAAAAATACATAGGATGGTACACTGTTTTTAGTTTCAGTAAGTTTTTATTGTGAATATTCTGCATGCAAGTATTCACATAGGTTGGGTGAATACAAATAACACAACTAATAAAACAAAAACTTTAGAATGATATTATTTATCAATAATGTTAAATTCCATAAAATTTGCCTTAATAATGTAGAGAAAATTACATCCTAACAATGACTGACAAAGTCACAAACATTAATGTGAATTGGTCTTGCATTTCCTTGGATAGTTTGACTAAGTCAAATTTGTATGTTGTTGTTTTTAATTTTAGGCATGATTCCAGGTTCTCATCGATGAGACATTTGCTCAATTTACTTTTGTAAATGTCAATATCAGAATTATTTTCTTGGCAATGTTTCAACAGGCTTGGAAAGTGAATCAAAGTTTCTCTGTCAAAATCTTGAGCAGAAACAGATAATTTGTTTTCAAATGAAATAACTTCTTCTAACACTGAAAAAATTGTGTTTCCTTTCCCCTGTAGTTTATGATTAAGCTGATTTAGATGTGAAGTAACATCCACCATGAAATACAGTTTAGAATCCACTGATCGTTTGTTAATTCTGGATAGTGAACACCCTTCTCGAGGAAAAATGCTTTGATTTCTGATAATTAAGCACAATGTTTCAAAACATTTCCTCTTGATAACCAAAATGTGCTAAAAATTTGAAACCCTACTATATGGAGATAGAACAGGTAAAAGAGAAAAACCTTTTAACAATCTTTAAAAGCAAGGACAGTGTTCCAGAGAAAAGTAGTGATTTCAGAGAAAGGGAAAAAATGTATTGACACTTTAGTGTGTGCTGCAAGAAACCAAACTAAAATACACACAAAAACAAAAATGGCACTTTGTTAAAGGCATACGATATATCATAAAGGAATTATGGTAGAGTACCTGAAACATTTAAAAATAATTTTTATTTAAGCATATTTGTTACAAAAATATTTATACTTGAGTTTCAATCATAGAATGTGCACTACCCTTCACCAGTGCTCTTTCCCCACCACCAACGCCCCTTGTTTCCTTCCCCTTCACCCTTCTCTGCCTATGTCAGGGGCAGGCATTTTGCTTTTTTCTCTCTATCTCTCTTTTCCTTTATGACACTGTGGTTTGCAATATTGTTAATTAAAGGGTACTGTGCATGTCACTTATCCATTTTCAGCATCCATTTCTTGTCCAGAGTGATATGTGCCAACTATCAATGTCATAATGTACCTTTCTCTATTCTAACTGAACTCACCACTTTTTGTTTTTTTTTTTTTGTTTTTTTTTTTTTTTGGTTTTTGGGACACACCCGGCAGTGCTCAGGGGTTACTCCTGGCTATTTGCTCAGAAATAGCTCCTGGCAGACTCAGGGGTCCGTATGGGACACCAGGATTTGAACAAACCACCTTAGATCCTGGATCAACTGCTTGTGAGGCAAACACCACTGTACTATCTCTCCGAGCCCGAACTCACAAATTTTTATAGCAAGCTTCCTATCATGGACTAGTCCTCCAGTTTCTCATCCCTATTTTCTCTAGACATTATTACCATATTGCCATTTATTATTCTTATATGCCAAAATTATTATTCTGTGTCCACATCTCTCCTTCTGACTCATTTCACTCAGAATAATAATCTGATGTGTTGATGTATGTACAGATGATGCACTGTGCATGGCTCAGTGTTTTTGCGTAGTCACAAAAAACAGAAGTTGCACACCCGTACATTGTATGCACTCATTGTATGACAGACTGGATTCAAAGAAACTTCCTGCTGAACTTAACTCTGTGACAGATGACACAGTAAAGATACTTTGTGAAATTCACAATTGTGATCAAATCCAGGCTATTCACCACCCTGAGTGAGAGTATGATGTCCACTACTAGCATCTTCTACATGAAGAAGTGAAGTGGCTGTTCAGGGGAAGGGTGCTCTCTCGCTATGTTGGCAAGAGGGAAGAAATAGTGCAGTTCCTGTGAGAGCAGAATTCTGACTTTGCACAGCCCCAGTTGGACAAGGAATGGGTAGCTAAGCTTGTGTATTTGGCAAACATTGTTTAATTTGTTCATTTTCTCTATGAATTTAATATTTCTCTGCAGGGGAGTTTCACAAGTCGTTTTTACAGTGAGACATAAGATGGATGTGTTCAAAAAAAACAATCTGATTCTGGGATAGCTGTGTCTGAGGAGATATTGAAATGTTTCTACTCTTGCAAAAAATTTCTGATTAGCACTTATATTATGCAGAAAGTCATAATCAATATGAAAAACAGCATTTATGGACATTAGCTCACAACTTTAAACATGAGTACTCTGAACATGAGAATCCAAGAAAAAGAAAACTCCGGTTTGAGTATCCCTTCATGGAAGATGCCCATTCTTGTGCAAAATAAAATATGTGTTTTAAGATCACTCCAGGCACTGTATTTCTAAACCCCACCCAACCTGGTCTGAAGAAGCAGGGTAGCAGGAAAGAAATAATAAACTAAGCTAGCCAGGAAAGAATGATCATGGAGTTTATGGCCTTTTACCTTTTACTCTCTGCTTTAAGCCCCAAAAGCTAGAACACTCTTTATTAAAACCAGTTCCCAATACCAGGAGGCTTCAGGTCAATAGAGAGAGAGAGAGACAAAAGTACATATTCAGTGGACTTTTACATCTCAAAGGAAGAGGTTTAAGAAAGGATAAAGTTGGGGAAACACCTTTTGTTTAGGGTTGATACTGGGTATCATCCTGCAGTCTTGGAGCCGGCCCCCGGGTGCACACTGACAGAGGCTAGGAGCAGGGGCCTGACTCCTGGAGCAGCCAGCCCACCACACAGAAGAGCCAAATTAAAAGTGTAGAGAGCCACATGTGGCTCGCGAGCCGCAGGTTGGCGACCACTGTCTTAGGCCAAGGGAATTCCCTATCTAATCTCCCCAATATTTACTGTGCCTATGCAAAAAAAAAAAAGCACAAATCAACTTTTTGTTATTGTTGTTGTTGCTTGTTTTGTTTTTGTTTGTTTTTTGTGATTTGTTTTGTTTTAATCTCAGGACCACGGTTATTGTTTTGTTGTGTCTTTTTGCTATAGTGCCTATTGCTGTAGTGCTTTTCAGAGTTTTTTGTTTGTTTTATTTTTTTTTGTACTCTTGTTAGGTTTTTTCTCTTTTTTTCCCTTTTTTCTCTTAAATTGATATTTATAGCCTCTAGAAGGATTCCTCCCATTTTCTTTGCTTGTTTGATTATTGTCCCCCCACCTTTATTTCTTTTTTTTTCCTTCTACCAGAACCACATAACTTGAACCATCTTGTTCTGCCTCACAAATTGGAGGAGAAATAATGAGGGTACCAAGACCAAACAGTCATGTGAACATTGAGTAGAAATAAAAAAAATGATCAGGCTTAAACACCAAATCCAAAGCCAATGACAACAGAATTAATAACCAATCTACAACAAGGTAGATACAGAGGGAACCACTTATACTAGCACCCTGGGGAGTAAAGGAGGATGCACCCCGGGGGATGCATGCTGGGAATAGGGGTGGAGGAAGGACATCATTGGTGATGGGAATGCCCCTGATTCAATGTCACTATGTGCCTAAAATATTACTGTGAAAGATTTGTAATCCACTGTGGTCAAATTATTTTTAAAATAAAGTATACTTGGTTTCTAATTCTCTCTTCTTTCTTACTTTCAGCCTAGGAAAGCAGTCACTACATGTTGACTGACCTGGTTGGGTATAAGGCCTCACCTGGCAGCTGGGCCACACAGGCCATTGTGAGCCTTGTAGCACTGGGCCTTGGTAGCCTTGGGACTCTGCCGTGTACAGCCCTGAAGCCCTGGCAGCCTTGCATGAGCCTTTGAATGTGGTGTCCATAAAAATATGCCTCCCAGATCTACCAATTACAAGGAATAAAAATGATCCTGGTTCTTGATAACTCTAAATCCACCAATGCATGCTACAGACTCAAATGCTTATTCACCCCAAATATTCTTAAACTGAAACCTAATGCTTCAATAATGAATGTGGATTTCTTGGGGAAATAAACGTAAGTTATGAAGGTACAATAGGATCTGTGATCTGTAAAAGAGACCACACAGACTAGAAAGACAGTATAATACATAAAGTGCTTGTCTTATGTGTGGTTGATGTGCTAGATCCTTGTACAAAAATGGTCTTCAGGAATAACTGCTGAGCACAGATTCAGGAGTAGTCCCTTATTATAGCTGTGTGTGCCCACCATATTGATTACAAAGAGGGAGACTTCCCATCTACCAAATCCCTTATATACTGTGGTGGCATTAACAGTCATGGATAGAGCAGGAAGGACCTCACCAGATATCAAAGTTGCCAAATCTAGGACTGAGAACAATTGCATGTTGGATCAATAAAATTAGAACAGTAAGATCTAGAACACAGGAACTTCTCAAGAAACTGATGTGGACTAATAAATTCAATCTTAAAAAAATGTTTGCCCAGAAGACTCCACATGCCAGTTCTTCTGATTCTCTTCAGCTGGTATGTTGGGGGCTCTGGGCAGGACAGATAGCCATAGGCCCCCTGGGCTGACCACTTAGTCCAGGAGACTGAGGTCCCCCCACGCCAGACGGGTCTTCAGGGCCACCTGAATATGTTTGCATCCATCCTTTCTTTCTCTTAGGGTCTGAGATGCCTTATGGTCTAATTGTTTTCCCAAATTTCTCCAGATTTCTCCTCATTTTTCCTCCATCCCCCCCTCTAAGAAGATTCTTGGACATGTTTAAACACGTCCAAAAATTTATGGAGATATGAATGCTATCACTTTATTTTAAAAAGCAAGAAAAAATATCATAGGAATAGATTGAAAAGTGATTCAAAAGTACTATTTTCCACCTGTTACTAGGAGGGTCCAGATTAAAATTTTTATATGATCAAATAAAGAAGGAAAAGAAAGAAAAGTTCCCAAAGATTGTCAGTACTCCAAATGGTCCCTATCTCTTCTACCATGTAAAAACACAGTAACTCAGTGTGTAAGAGAGAGTACTATGTAGTACTGAGGTTAGATTCCAATTCATTTCTTTTCAAACTTCTGTTTCATACAATTAGTCTATGTCTTTCTGGAGCAATATTAAATTGTACTCTCAATCTTCTCATATATCTTTCCTAGTATCTATAAAAATTTCATCCATGGAAATAATGTGCATGTTATTGGCTTCAAAATAAAAGAGAAAGGTTAATGGAATGTGAATGAGGCATGGTTGCCCAATGTAAGATCATGTTGATCAGGCTGAGTAAATAATATTGAGTATATAATAGTGTATGGTATTATTCTATATTGTCAGTTAAAATAATATAAAGCAAAAAGATAAAATTAGTGCTCTGGTTTCTTCCCTTTTTAGATTTCTGCAGTGCTACTCAAGGACCTGTGGTAGCCACTCCCAAGGATGCTCGCCCAGAAATGATTGTTTTACAGTTCAATGATATGGTCTATAAATTTTGTACTGTTCAGTTCTAATGACTCTGGAAGTCATAAGAACTATACTCAATGGTATTTAAGAGGTGAAATATTGTACTAGGAATCAAACATGGTGGTCTTTTAACAGGCTCATTCTGTGCTCCATAGTTATTCTGGCAGTGCTCAATAAAACCTATGCAATGCCAGGGATTAAATTGATATCGTTGTCATGCAAAGAAAGCAGCCTAATTATTACACTATTTCTATTTTAAAAATATCATCTTGTATAAGTAATAAAAATGCAATATACAATGGCACAAACAAAAATAAATAATTTGATAACATACTAGTGATATAAAAGTAGGAGAGTTTAAGCTTGGCTGAATTCAACATCTTAAATTACCTTGAATAACTTTTATTCACAAGCTCTTTCCCTTTTATAAAAAAAAAAGTTTTGAGGTGTTTTGTGACACATCCAGTGGTTTTCAGGAGATACTCCTGTCTCTGCATTCAAGGGTCACATCTGGTGCAGGGGATACTAGGATTTGAAGCTGTGTTGGACACATGTAAGATGTACAAACTGTAATATCCCTTAGATCTCTATTTTCTTAATGGCATGATTTTCTTTGAGTTTCAAGTTGAGTTTCAAGATAGGGTGAGTTTGTACATCCAGTATTCAGAACACATCTTTCTCGATGGTTCTAAAGAATTCTAAGTTTGGATCAATATCACCATATACCATAATTAAGCCAATAATAATTCATAAAAGTATGAAAGATTATTATTATATGTTTAAAGCCAATTCCAGTTCTAAAGAGGATGCCAATTTCTGAGTTGACTGTCTCACTAGAGGTATTGTGGGGTTTTCCCATAACAACCCTAAAGAGAGTTGTTAAGAAATAAAGAAAATAGTTAATGTGAATTAAAGTGCTGTGACAAACATACAAAAATATGTAATTGGGCACACCAAGCAGGTTTCCATTATCTTTATCTTCTGGCTCAATACCATGCTTTATCAGCATGTAAGTAAGGAGCAGAATTTTTTATGGTGAAAGAACTTACATCTACTAAGAAACAGGCTAAGAAAATATAGTTACAGTATTATTCTTATCCCTTGAGTTGTTATAAATGGTAAATTGTAGAAGATTGTTCCTGCTCTTTGTCCTTTATCAGCAGACTATTTCTATTTATCTGTATTTTTAAAAAATGAAATGAAGCAGTTATTTTACCTCACTAGGCATAATATACAGTAATTGTGTAGCAAGGACTGAGTTAAGAACAGAAAAAGGGGACAGTTTCTCAACAGAAGTATTATTTTCTCTAGAAAGACGTGCTTGAAACTAAATTTTAAACACCTCAGCACTGGTGAAACAAATTAATAATGGCTGAGACACAAAGGTGTTGCATTTTATTCATGAACTTGAAATTATTAATATAACACTGAGCCATTATTACCATATATTGCCATTCCAGTAATTAACACATCTTATCTAATAGAATAAGCCCGTCAAATCAAACTAAGAAGTAATTTAGTTACAGAACTACACAGATGCATGTCAGGTGAACTTAAAAAATTGCAGCTCACTTAGACAATTTAGAATCACCAAGTAGAGTGATTTGTTATTTATTTCTCAGTTTATCACTCATAAATCACCTCATTATATTGTGCCTAATTTTCTCTGTATAATGATGATTCACATACTTACCAAACTCTGGTACTTGCAAGGTTAGCTAGCAAACTCCTAAAACAATATATGATCTCTTAGACACTAATTTAGATGATCTAGAATGAACATGAAGAATTTTTGTAGCATGTATGGGCTATTTTAAAGTTGGTAATCTTTAGACACTCTAAACTCATAGTTTAGAGTTCTAGAAAAATGTCTTTAGAGGTCCTGTGTTGTGTAAGCTCCAGGATGAGATAAATGATTTCCTGGAAATTGTAGAGAAGTTTGTGTCAAGAATTGACAATTGTTTCTCTATATAAAATGTCCACAGTCCCTTATCTACTAGTGGCCTTATCCTTCTATTCCTTGAACTACCGTGGAAAAAGTGAAAAGCAAATGAGGAGAAAAAGAACCATTTTCTGCCTTTAAGCAATGTCACCCAACTCTAAAATGATTTTGAAACATAACGTTCATTTACTATCTCAGGTAGCAAATGAACCCAGAGGAAGAAATCATAAATGGGAAGAACAATTTCAACTTTTAATGAAACTAAGAAAACTCTATAATGGCTTTCAAATGTCTTGTTCTTTTCTGCCCTCTGATTTCACGAAGGGGAGACCACTCACAGAAAAGCACATAGTCAGTCATACACTTGAAAAGATTACACTTGCAACTAAGTAGAAGCTTCGGCCTTCCTGAGATTTGGCTAAAAGCAGAATAACATTTAGAAAGTAACTAGAATTTATCGTTCAGATTGTGAAGTTTGATCAGCATTTAGGCCATGGATAATTCCCTGGCTAATGGGCTAATTACCCTATAACAGAACAAACACAAAGAGGATTTCTTGGTCAATATAATATGCAATTATGTAACAGTATGAATGAGTTCGGCAACTAACAATGTGCACCATTGATTAATTTAAAAATAGATCCAAATGTTAGATAACCAGCCCAAATTGTAGATTAATTTTTCAAAATTTCTTAATTTACTTTTACAACGTTCTCCATGTGTAACTCTGCATGTAAAATTGGTTAATATGCTAAAAGTCATGCTTATGTGTAGACTTCAACAACTTTAGAAAATGAATTCTGTTTAACCAGACAAGCATTGACATAATTTTTCAAAAGCACTAGATTGGCACCACGCTAGTTATAGCAGAGCTAAATGAGCTAATCCTTTCATACCAGGAGGGAACCCAAGTGAAAAGGGAAATATAGACATTTTTTCCTTCTCCAGGGGCTCAAACCCATAAATTCTACTGATAAGTCTTCTACATAACCCAAAAATCTCATTTTTAATTTCTGATATTAATTATCTAGGGTTAAAGGTACACAGGTTTACTCTAGGTTGGTGACAGAGCATAGACCTGTCATCACGGTTCTAGCTGTATGGCCTCTTACTAGTAGTTGTCTATGACTTAATTTATTTTATAAAATGAAGATAAATGGAAAATTACAATGTCCACAACATTTCTAGAGCAATAAGTTGGCAAAATTGGAATTTATATAATAAGTTTTATTGATTTATTATTTTATTGTCTTTACATCCATTCCAAAGAATAATAAATATTTTTGTATATGTGTCAGCTATTCTAACATACTATATTCATACTTTATATCATTTCAATTATTTTAACCATTTCCTCAAAGTATATTTGAGGATTGTATTACAATTTTTAATGTATTTCTCTTTAAATTGACTTTCTCCTATACCCATTTTGGCCTTTTTCTAATCATCAAATCTGTGACATCATGAGTTTGGCATTCTAGCTTTATGGTTTTTATAGTTTAATACATATAACCATTAAAAACTTGTAAAATCTTTGTCCACAAAACACCAAAAATCATCAGTTCTCACTTTGCAGAATGTAAAAATAGTTTTTCTGTCCTCATTTTGTGTATATGTATGTGTATAGCAATTCTATTGCCAAATAAGCAGAATGAGGATCCTGTGAAGAAGTATTCAGGGAGTCCCAAGAAACATCCCAGAAATGTGTGTGAGAACTTAGTCCTACAAATCCCGAGTCAGCACATGTTCTGTGTGTGTGTGCATGTGTGTGTGATACTGTGTATTCACCATGGTAGTTTCCAGGCTTACTACACCAGGAGTGTAGAACAAACAACCAAATGCGTGCGAACTCTGTAGACATTGCAACTTCTGGGAGCAAGCATCACTGCAAAAACTGTGACCCTGACAAGCATGTGCATGAGCACCACCAGAGCCTACTGAGCTTGTGTGCGTCAAGTAAAGATTGAACCTCAGTGAACATCTGATCCAGCATCACAATTAAATGACTATAAGCCCCCAATAAATAATCTGCCAAGAATGAATGCACCCTAACTTGATGTATGAACCCCCATAGAGGCAACACAACTACCAAAATGTTTGGACACCACAGACAGGTGAGTCATCACAACAGCATAAGGTAAAGGAAGTAAGGGAGAAGGAAAAACTATTAGGGGTCAGTGATCAGGCAGCACAAATGAGATACCTGGCTTGACGCAAAAGATCAATTCCTGGTATATTAGCTCTGAATGTGAGCAGCACTCAAAGCTAATGGGAGACCTCAGAATTTCCCCTAGGAGTCTTAATGTGCCCTGTAATCTTACTCTACTAGAGAATCTATTAGAATATCTACTCTAAGAATTATATTTTGCATGAAGACCAGAATTTGCCAACAAAGCACTGTCCATAGTGAGATAATTATTTGCTTTGGAGTCATACTCAGCTATCCTCAGGACTTTCTCCTGACTTGAAATCAGGGATCATACTTAGTGGGGTTTGGAGGATAATATGAACTGCTGAATATAGAACCCATGTCAAGGGAATGCAGGGCAAGCACCCTACCCACTGCACTCTCTATCCCATGACCTAAAGAAATAAACTTGTATATTTCATCACAGTCACCTAAACAACCTTTTTTTTTTTTTTTTTTTTTGGTTTTTGGGCCACACCCTGTGACGCTCAGGGGTTACTCCTGGCTATGCGCTCAGAAGTTGCTCCTGGCTTCTTGGGGGACCATATGGGACGCCGGGGGATCGAACCGCGGTCCGTCCTAGGCTAGCGCAGGCAAGGCAGGCACCTTACCTCCAGCACCACCGCCCGGCCCCTAAACAACCTTTTTTATATGTAAACAAAGTACTATTGCCATCAACCAAGTTTGATCAAAGTCTGTAGTAATATATACATAATTATATATACATAATTTAATATTTGCATAATACATATGTTTTCCTCTTTGTCTCTAACTGCAAATGTAAAGTAATAACAAAAGCTTTAGTAGGCAATTTAGGGTTGTGCCTTTGATCCCTCTTTCAAGACTAGAAAAAAATTATAATGGCCACCTCCTGTCCTTCAAACTCCCTTCTTTAGGATTGAAAGGGAATATTGCAGTTAAGAGACCACATAATTGCAAGAGAGAATTCATGTCATTCATGCTCTGCATAGTGGGAGATGAAGTGGAAAGAACACTTTTCCACAATTTTTTCTTCATTTGTTCAACAAACATTTGCTGGGCATTATGATATGTCAAGATATATTATTCCCCAGGTTTCTAAAGAAATACAGAATAATAAAAATATCTTCTCTCTAGAGTTTACACTGTAGAGGGAACACACACAAGGAAAAATATAAAATTTCAATTGCAAACTAATTGATGTACATGAAAATAGAAATATAATATGCAATGGAGCAGAAAATAAACCCAGGAAGGGATCAAAGAGAAAGCTTAACAAGGATATGAAAGGTGATTCTTAGTGGTGTATGGAAGGGAAAATTGAGGTGAACATTTCAATAAAAAAAACAAGCGTAGAAGAATTGACAATAACAAAGCAAGTTTAAGAATGTAAGTTCTTTGGCTAAATGCATAAGCAATGGCCAGGTCATGCAGTTAACTTGGGGTTTCCTTTTCTGCAAGACCATGATTACATATTTTCTTCAAGGGATGGGGATGCTGGACTGAGTGGGTGGGATTATTTTTAATGTTGATTTAATGTTCTTCACGCATTTTAGGTGAATTTCATTTTTCTAGTGTTGGTCTTATCTTAGGCAGTGATTTCAGAATATTTTCCTTCTAAGGAATTGACTATGTTTTCTTGATCATGATTTGAAATCATGATTACAGGACTGATGAAAACCAGAGGTTTTAGTCTAAACTCACATACAAATGTTGTGAACAATGAAGAAGTATGTGTACTGCTTTTGATAAGTCCTCCACCCAGAGATTCATGGGGCTTGTAAAGCAATACACACCTCCATGAGTGGTGTTAGCATTTAAGAGTGCTTTGTCACACCATTGCAAAAATGTTCTTAACTGAACTTGATTCTAATATCTATTGATTCCTCATCCTCCCATGGCCTCCCTACAAAAAATTTCAGACAACTGCCAAGAACACTGCCAGTGTTTAATAAGCACTCATTAAATAATATTGTTCTTAATATTTTCTTACAAGAAAACAGTAGCTTTTGCCCATCAATGGGTTAAATTCAGTTTTCTCTGTGTTGTCATGTCCAATTTCTTGTAAATCTGCACCACCAGAAACTGTAAGTACAAACCAAAAAGTTACTTCAATCACAATAACAGCTTTGGGAAAATTCCACCAAAAATTATCATTAAAAATACCTCTAATTAAAACATTTAGTAACCATTGTGTCATAACAATTGAAAAGTCATGGGCCCAGAGAGATAGGCATTTGCCTTGCAAGTAGCCGATCCAGGACCTAAGGTGGTTGGTTCAAATCCCAGTGTCCCATATGGTCCCCCGTGCCTGCCAGGAGCTATTTCTGAGCAGATAGCCAGGAGTAACCCCTGAGCACTGCCAAGTGTGGCCCAAAAGCCAAAAAAAAAAAAAAAAAAGAAGAGTCACAATTGAAAATTATGAGTATGGTTAATTAAAGGCAAAACACAATTGGTGGAAAAATGTTGAAAATATCTTGATTTTATAAAAATCAATTTTTATATTGCTTAAGTAATTAACATAAAAATTACATTTAAAGTTGAGCTATTAAGGTGTAGAAAAGTTCATCTTTAATGATTAGTTTCTTTAACAGCCACCCAATTGTCAGCCCTAAATGATTGCTATAATAATTGAGTCACACACAGCAAAAGCAGTAATTATGAGGAAATTCATAGCAATACAGCCCTACTTTAGTAAAGAAGAAAAAGACAAAATCAACCTAAGGGAACACCTTAAATATCTGGAAAACCAACAACAAAGGAACCCAAACAGAAACAGAAGAAAAGAAATAATAAAAATCAGAGCAGAAATCAACAATACAGAAACAAAGAACACAGTACAAAGAATTGATTTAAAAAAAAGCTATTTTTGAATAAACAAGATAAACAAACCATTGGCAAAACTCACAAGGAAAAATATATGAAAAACACTTAAGTAAATCAGACTGGAAATGAAAGGGAAGAGATTATGACAGAACCCTAAGAAATTCTAGACACTGTAAGGGAAAATTATGAACAACTGTACTCAGTTAAGCTAGAGGACACAAGGAATGGACAAAAATATGGAAAAATATCATCTCCTGATAAGTAGGAAGTAGAAAGCCTAAAAAGATTGATCACAAACAAGAAAATTCAAGCAGTAATCAAGAAACTCGCAAAGAATAAAAGTCCAGGACAAGATGGGTTTACAAGTGAATTCTATCAAACATTCATAGAAGAGTTATGATCACTGATCCTTAGACTCTTCCAAAACATCAAAAAAAAACAGGGATTCTCTCTAATGCCTTTAATAAACCTAATATTGCATTTATTCCCAAGGCTGATAAAGATACCACTAGGATAGAAAAATACAAACCAATCTAACTGGTGTTCATGGATGCAAAAATTCTTTCTGGGGGGTTTGGGTCACACCCAGCAGTGCTCAGGGATTACTCCTGGTTCTACGCTCAGAAATCGCTCCTGACAGGCTCTGGGGACCATATGGGATGCTGGGATTCAAACCACCATCCTTCAGTGTCTAGGTAAATGCCCTACCACTGCGCTATCTCTCCGGCCCTGATGCAAAAATTCTTACCAAAACCTTAGCAAGCCTAATCCAACAGCACATCAAAAATATTATACAGTATGACCAAGTGGATTTCATTCCCACTTGAAATAAAAGGTTGGTTCAATATGTGAAAATCAATCAACATCATAAACTAATCAATAAAAGGAAGGATAAAAACGCATGATCAGGGCCAGAGAGATAGAACAGCAGCATTTGCCTTGCAAGCAGCAGATCCAGGACCTAAGGTGGTTGGTTCAAATCCTGGTGTCTCATATGGTCCCCCATGCCTGTCAGGAGCTATTTCTGAGCATATAGCCAGGAGTAACCCCTGAGCATCACCAGGTGTGGCCCCAAAACAAAACAAAACAAAAACAAAACAAGACAAGACAAAAACAAAACAAAAACCATATGATCATATCAAACAATGCATTAAAGGAATTTGACAACATTTAACATCCATTCATAATGAAAACACTCAGAAAACTATGAGTAGAAGGAACCTTCATAACATAGTAACAGCTAATTATAAGAAGCCCATAGTCAATATTATTCTTAATGGCAAAAAACTGAAAGCATTTCTACTAGGCAAGGCTATCCACTGTCACCACTCTTATTCAACATAGTTTTAGATATCCAAGCAATTCCAATCAGAAAAGAGAAAGAAATCAAAGGAATTTAAATGGAAAAGAGGCAGACAAACTATCTCTATTTGTAGGTGGCATGATGATGATGATGCTATACATCAACCACCCTAGAGTCCACAGAAAAGCTCCCAGAATAATGAAGCAATACAGCAAAGTGGCCAGATACAAAGTCAATACACATCAAGACAGCTGCATTTATTTATACAAATAACAGCTCAGAGGATGAAGAAAACAAAGTCTATCTAATTTAAAATACCTAGGAATCAATCTAACAAGAGACGTAAGAACCTATATCATAAAAACTTCAAAACAACATCAAAAGACAATTGAAGAGGATCTCAGGAAATGGAAGAACATTCCGTGCCCATGGGTTGGAAGAATCAATATCAACAAAATGACCACCTTACCTGAACTACCTTACCTGAACTACTATATAGATTAAAAGCAATCACTATTCAAATCCAGACAAATTCTTCATGACTTAGAACAATTAATTATAAAGTTTGTGGGAAACCATAAAAGACATAGGATAGACAAATTCATATTAAAAAAAGAAACTGGAGACATCTCATTACCTAACTTGATGTTCTACTACAAAGCGTAGTGAGAAAAAGAGCATAGTATTGGAACAAAGTCAGATTTTAAGACAAATGGGTTACAATAGAATATTGACCAACTCCCAAGAATATGGTCAACTAATCTTTGACAAAGATAAGAATAAAGAATTTGAAATGGAACAAAGAGAGTCTCTTCAACATATGGTGTTGGAACAATTGGATAACTACATATAAGAAATTAAAGATTAATTAATATATCATATATTATACAAAAGTCAATTCAAAGTGGATTAAAGATTTTAAGATCAATTTAATCTATGTAACATTACAGCCCTCGCTGTCGGTTGCTCTGTAGGAAAGGTACCTCTATACTTAAGATGCGGCATAGGGTCGCCACATTTTATAATCCCCACTACCACATTGCTTAGTACTCTAGATGCAAAAAAAAAAAAAATGTGCTTATCCTAAAAAGCTCCAGCCACTATATAACCCTGAAACCTTTATTTAGCAAAGTCTACCCCTAACAATAATGAAGAGCCTTGAAAGTGGAAAACCCTCCAACACCAATTCACCAGCCCAATCTTTTGTTTTAACTTATTTTTACCATATTTACTAATGCTTCTTTTCTCTTCTCTCTTATTTTTTGTTTTTTCCCTTCTCCTAACCCATATCGTAGCCAATTACCTATCTTCTCTTAACTCAATTATTTCTTAAGAGCTCAGACCCAGTCAATGAGGATCAGGCCTCCATCATTAACCTACGCCACTAATTTATGACTTTATGTGGGTATGAGTTTATAGACAGTGGACTCCTCTCGAGTGCCAAACCTAAAATGTAAACAATCCATGCCTAAAATGTATATTGCTCCACTTATATATTATTCCTTCTCCCCCTTCATAAATCCTTCAATTCTCTCGTCCCCCAATCTTGATCCATTATTTTTCCTTATTTAAACTTCTTTACCCTCAATTCTTAACCCAATAGGTACCAAGACCAACCTCTTGTTCCAATAGATCACCACCCAGCTCCCAAACCGAAAAGACACCCTCTCAGTCCCACATCTCTTGCCTCGGCAAGGAACTACAACCATCACTCCTGCTGATTCATGCTTTCTGGTCCTTCCTCTCACCCTACCAATTGTGGACTATTGCATGCTACCGATTCAGAACTAGAATGGCCTCCAGCCCAAGGACGCTACCTGCTCCCTTATGACTGCAAATCATTTCTCAAACAAGACAGGATGAATGATGAAAATGTGCCCTAGCTTTCAGCCCCCATTATATTACCTCAAAAGTCTTAATGAGGAAGCCTATATTTCCTGTATATGTTTAATACCTCCATAATAGTAACTCATAGTCTATTTATTCCCAAATGTAAGTTAGTCTCTTTGTTGTTGTTGTTTGGGGTTTTTTGTTTTGTTTTTGTTGTTTATTTTTTTGTCACACCCAGGGATGCTCAAGGGTTACTCCTGGCTCTGTGCTCAGAAACCACTCCTGGCAGGCTCGGGGGACTAAATGTGATGCCGTGATTTGAACCACCGTTCATCCTGGATCAGTTCTTTCAAAGCAAATGCCCTATCGCTGTGCTGTCTCTCTGGCCCCATAAGTTAGCCTCTTAGCATTTTTTCTTTAATTCCTTTATTTATTTATTTTTATTTATTTCTCCTATTATATAAAAATAGATTTGTTTTTCTTTTCCCTCTTTAACCTTTCCTGTTTGGGTACTGCTTTGTACAAAGGCCTACTGGAAAAAGTCTTGCCTGGGATAAAAGCTCAGGTCAAAACCAGGGCACAGAGAATATGTAGCCTATCACTCTTACCCCCAAATGCACCAGCAATATAATTTGGCACCATCTTCTTTTGCATAGACATTCTAAATAAGGGGAATATTATGCACAGAAACAAGCTCTTATCTACTAGGGATAAGAACCTCTACATTTTATAATACAGGGATGCCTCCCTCCCTGAGCATGTGTCATGTGGTTCCAACTTAGACTCCATGTGATTGGACAGCGACCATCCAACCCAGAACCCCAGACCCCAGTCGCAGAACCAGCACAGGTCCCAGGAGCAACACCAGGAACCAAAATCCTCCCTGGGAAACATCTAATACTGATCTGGCACCAACCTGCACCAGTTATGATATGACATCCTGACATGAGGAAATGACAACAACTTGAGCTAAGAGAGGGTTGCCATATCTCATCACCTAACAGTATGATGAAAACAGAAGATAGTCAGCCTTTGCTCTATGCAAAAACCAAATCGCCAACTACAGAACACTGACTTAGACAAATAAGGTCTGGGCAGAACCTATCGTGGGACCAGTGAGAAAGGTCCTAGCTTAGGCCTCGATCTAGGATTTGTACAAAAACCAAGATCTCTAATTCCAGAGCTCTACTTTGACAACTACGTCTGAGCAGAATTCTGAAACTGCACTGGCTCTGAGGCTTTGTTCAAGCAAAACCAAGACCACTAATTTGCAGAAGACTGATTACAACAACAATGAAGGAACAGAACTTCTAGAACCATAAAGAAAATCTCTCTCCTAGCCTTTGTCCTATGACCTAGATCTCTAGCTACAGAGGCCTGATGTTATCTACAACTGAGCAAGAAATTTTCTGACACCATAAAAAGACTTATTCATTGTCACTATTTTCGTTAAATATTACTGTGAACGATTTGTAACTCACTTTGGCCACAATGAAAATTAAAAAAAAATGGGGGAAGAAAAAAAAATTGAGATCAAACTCAAATTCATGAAGTTCATTGATGAACACATAGACAGAACACTCCAATGTTTATATCTCATAAGTTATTTGATTATAGGATGCCAATGGGAAGAGCTATGGTATCAAACCTATGTAAATGGGATTACATCAAACTAAAAAGTTTCTATATGGCAAAAGAAACACAGGCTAAAACTAGAAAACTACCAACTGATGAGGAGAAAAATTTTAACTCAACACATCATATTAAGGTTTCATATTGAGGATATACAAAGTACTCACAAAGGATAGTTCCACAAAATTAAAAAAAAAACATTAAAAAATGGGGAGATGGAAAGAAAAGACCCTTCTCTGAGGAAGACGAACAGATGGTCAACACTAAAAAAATGTTCATCATCACTTATCATTAAGGAAATCCAGATCAAGACAACAATGAGATAATATCTTAAACCTGTGAGGATGACACAGAAATGTTGGAAACAATCTTTGTTGGTGGGGCTGTGGTGAGAATGGAGCTCTCATCCACTGCTGGTTGGAATTCTGTCTGATTCAACCCTATGAAAAACAGTATGGAGTGTTCTAAATAAACTCAAAATTGAGCTTACATATGACCTAGCAATCCCTCTTTTGGGTATCTATTCCCAAGACAGAAAATTGTTCATACAAAAGAATGTATGTCCACCAATATTAAATGCAGGACTCAGTAGAATAGCTAAGACTTGGAATCAATCTAGATGCCCAATAACAGATAAGTGGCTCATGAAGATATGCTATGTATACTCAATGGAATACTACATAGCTGTAAGGAACAATGCTATCATGCAATTTTCAGCAACATGGATAGAACTAGAAAATACTGTGTTAAATGAAGTAAGCCAGAGAAGAATAAATACAGAATGATATCACTTATAAGTAGTATTTAGAATAACTGCACCAAGAAACAAAATGCTCTAAAAATGGAGGATATCTTGAATACAGTAAATGCCAGGATATAGTGAGGTGAAGGAAAATTAAATGAAAGAGAAACACAAAAACCTTTATTCTCTTTTATACTTCAAAGAAACCTGCAGCAACAGATACAGCTGTTTAGATTGAGCAGGTGTTCAATCAACTTCTCTTTATAGATGGCTAAATAATGTTCTGATTGTTTTATCGACAAGTACAGGTGTAGAATGCATTTGGAAGCCAGGAACTCCCACTACAGTGCTCACTATAAGAATATTTAAGTGTCTATTTTATTATGTCTAAAATAGCTCTTTAACTTCTTTGTTCACAGTGGGTCTTGGAGATATAGTTAGGTCACCCTAGTTTTAATTTCAGCACTTATTTTGGTAATGTCTCGACAAAATACTCTAATTTATCCATATTCCATTTGATTATGCCTGCTATTTTAACCAAATGTTCATAACACATAAAAACCATTGGAATAAGCAATTGCACCCCATAGACTTTTGTTACAGGCCTTGTTCATTGAGTATCGTTTTGCAATTTATTTTTTTTCAATTTAAGCTAGTTTATTATATCATAATACAAAATTGTCAGTTTGCTTTCAGAAAAAGAAACTGGATGCTCAAGAGCCAGTGGACAATACTTTGTGGGGTAGACTCTCCTTAGAGTGCTTACTACCATATTGCTTAGTACTCTAGATACGAAAATTATGATTTTCTAAGAATGTTCCATGCACAATTTAACCTTAGAAGCCTTGTGGAATCTGAAAAAATGGTTCACAGAAGTCAGGGATCAGGTAGTGTCCTCAAGCTGAGAGTCTCTCTGGAGCCAAATTGGGTAGTAAGCAATAGTCCACAATAGTGGATGTGGGAGAAAAGGGCCTGCATAGAGCGAACCAGCAGGAGTGGTGTCAGTAGCTTCTTCCTGGGCTGTTTGTTGGGGCAAAGGTTACCCTCACTAATGATGATATGCCTAGAAACTGAAAAAACTTGCCCCCTGAAATGCCGGTCTTATATTTGTAAGTGGTCTGACCCCATTATACAAGGGTCAGTTCTTCAACTGCAACCTACAGATTGATCTCCAATGTCTGTGTGTATGTGTCTGTGCGTGAATATGTATGTGGTATACACTTCAATGTCTTTCTAATGTGCATTGTACATAATGCCTGTCTAAGTTGTACATAGTCTCTGTTATTATTACCCCTTATTTCCTCCTCATTTGCTTACCACCTTGTAAATTCCTTTTTATCCTCACACCCTTTAACCCTGAACCTTTACCTCTCCCTATTTAACCCTCAGTTTACCTTACCTTTAATTTACCCTCAGTTCTTAACTGCTCAGGAACCGAAACTTTATCCTGCCCCAACAAACTGCTAGCTGGTTTCTAAAGCAAAAGGAACAGCCTTTTGTCTCAGCCCAGGAAGAAGCTGCTGACGCCACTCCTGCTGATTCACTCTATGTAGCCTCATTTCTCTCACCTCCCTCACTGTGGAGCTGGAAGTTACAGTTCACCTCATGAAGCTCACCACAAACAGGGATGAGTTTAATTAGAGAAATAACTACGTTTTGAACTTTCCTAATAATGAGAATGTACTAGGGAAATAGAAAGCCTGTCTAGAGTACAGGCGGGGGTTGGGTGGGGAGGAGGGAGATTTGGGACATTGGTGATGGAAATGTTGCATTGGTGATGGGTGGTGTTCTTTACATGACTGAAACACAAACAGAATCATGTATGTAATAAAGTTGTTTAAATAAAAAAAAGAAAAATAAAGAAAAAAATATAATAAATGCTTTTACTTTCACAAAACTTTCACAAATACATAATGTTTAATGGCTTCAAATTTTCCATGGCATCTATCACTCATTGACAATTATTCCTAGGAAATAATTATAAACAATATTGATGTAAACTTATAACAATATAAAATCTTCATGTATAACTCAATGTTTTTAGCACACATCCTAGGAATAGAATATTTGCATTCAAAGCATACATTTTTTTCAAGACAGTTGTCATCCATTTGTCATCCATATAGTTGCTATATGTATTTATTAATTTATAATTTATTTAATCATTATAATGATCAATGAACTGTTTATTGTAGGTAAAAGCAACAAGTATGCTATTGTCTCTACTTACAGATGGATAATTGAGTCTCAGATTCTTGAACAAATATAAGACATCCAAACTAACTTGGTTTGCCCAAATCTAAGCAAATGACCAAGGGATAATCTATAATGTTTGGAGATCAGAAAGAACAACCTCCAATAGATTCTGGAAAATTAAACACAGCATACCCTTGGTACTGTAGAAAGAGATGAAACACCATTATTGCAGTACTTGAAGAAGAATAAAACTTGGCCCAGTAGGTAAGATACTCACCCAATCCACAGATGTACCAAGTATAGAACAGTAGGTAGGGGTAAGAGAAAAAAATAAAAGATATTTTAACACAATTTTAGTGATTGTTCACTTTTACCAACTATTTCTGATTAACCTCTCACAGAGACATAGAGAAATAGCAGAAAAGAGATTAAGCTGACTTAATTAATTGAACTCATAAATTTATGAAAAACTTTTGTGAAGAAGCTAGTCATATAAATCAAATTTTAATATTTTGTTTTAAGCATTAAAGTGAAAAGTATTTTTAAAGCAAAATTTCTGTATCTCCTTGGACTTAAAGTAGTTTTTGGAAAGAGGAAAAAAATCTTTATAAAAGAACAAAAAAGATTTCACAAATTATTTTGTAACTATACACAATGACTCCATGCAGAACAAAAATAGACTGAGCTGCAGTGTATACAATTTTCTCAGCCTCCTCTTTCCACCCACCATTCTTCTGTTTCCAGGTTCTTCAATAAGTTCCCAAGCAATAAATTCTCCTTTATGACTGTGTCTCTCCATATAGCATCAATCACACCCTAAAATGGCCCATTTCTCTTCAAGCTCCCTCGCAGTGTTTTGAATTTAAGGATACAATATGAATTAAGGCAGCCTAGGCTTTGTGGCTTTGCAAAGCTGATATACCTATGAAGTTTATAATGACTTTGGTTGTATATACCTCTAGAAAATTAAATACAAATATTATAGCCCAAAAAGTAACAGAAGTTTGTCTAGTTTCAGTACTCTGTCATCATGATTACAAATTGACCTGGCCCATTTCCCAATCTAACAGGGCTTAAAAGACTAAAATGTTAACAACCAATGAAGACTTCATTCAAAACATGCCAAGAATATGTCATCCCATATCACACCCCCTGGGTTTCACGAGCAATTGGCTTGACTTTGAACTGCTATTATCTTTTCTGCTTAGAAAAAGAAAAACACTCAGAAGAGATACAAATGTGCTAGGCATCCAGTGAAGAGTAACTGTGTGGATATCTTCACTCCTAGAGCTGTAAGATGTATTGTATTGATCAAGAACTTCAAATTTAGGCATTCTAAGAGTGCAAAAAGTGCTTTGGGCAGTTTGGCAGAGAGCAGTCCATTAACACTGCAATGAAAGAGAATGTATTGATTCTTTTGAACATTTCACCTCCAAATCACTCCTAATTGGTTTGTTTCAGAGAAAACTGTGTAATGAATTGAGAAATGTCTTGAGGAATTTGACAAGTTCATCACACCAAACAGATGTTGGTATCAGGATCAGGTAAACCAGTGATTAATCCCAATCCAATATTCACATCAGGTAACTTTGTTATGTTATTTTCTTTAGTACTCAGTCTTTTTCTTTCTTTAAAATAAATGAATGAATTAATAAAACCTCAGTCAAAAACCTAGTTAGGAGTCAATAAAATCCCCATTCTAAAACTGCTCAATACTGGGTATAAGATTAATGTTTTCCCTTTGTAATGCATAACCTGGAGAAAGAAGTTGTCATATTAATTCTTCTTTCATTTCCATTATGAGTTTATTCTTTTTCTTTCCTTTTTAAAAATAAATCTTAAGTCAATTTTTGGAACATCTTTGTTTTGTTTATTTTGTTATTTTCTGTTTTGGGACCTAAACAGAAATGGGAATGCATCTTGAAAATTATGCCTGACTTTGCACTCAAGAATTATTTATGGTGATTTTCAGGGGGTATCTGAGATGCCTGAAATTAAACCTTGGATGACTTCATGCAAGGCAAGCACTTTACCATGTCTCTGGACACGATTTTTTTATTATATCTTTATTTAAGCACCTTGATTACAGACATGATTATAGTTAGATTTCAGTTATATAAAGAACACTCCCCTTCACCAGTGCAACATTCCCATCACCAATGACCCCAATCTCACTCCCCTCCCCACCTGTATTCGAGACAGACATTATACTTCTATTACTTATTGAAAGTGTCATTATAGTTGTCAGTGTAGTTATTTCTCTAACTGAACCCACCACTCTTTGTGGCAAGCTTCATATCATGACCATGATTTTTAAATCTTTTCCATTGCAGTACTTTGTTTTGGTTTCATACTTCTAGGTGGTATCTTTTTTTTTCATTAATATTTTAAATTTTGGCCACCATTTGGTTCTCTCTTGAGAATTTCACTATAATTGTAGTAAGGCAAGATCATGTGGTACTGGGGATAGAACCTAGGTTTCCTATATGCAAAGTTTAATTGTCTTCCATGACTATACGCACATCTTACCCCTAGACTATATCTCTGGCCCAATCAATTACATCTTACTTATTTTTTACTTCATGTAAACATGTGATTTACAAAGTTGCTAATAATACAGTTGTTTTTGACATTAGTGTTCCATCACTAATGCTACAACTTCTGTGATATTCCTTCCACCATAGTCTCCAGTTTCCCACCCTCTCCCATATCTGTCCCTGTGGCAGGTAAAAAATAATTTATTTTATATTACTTTTTACAACTAAATGGTAATAAAATTATAAAAAATATCTTTATTTAAAGTGTGAAAATGTTATAGCTCATAATGGGGGTTCATTAAGTCATTGCCTGAAATTTTAATAATCTGTTTGCTACAATTTGAGAAGTCTATGCTGTTATTTTTGTTTGTTTAGCTTCTATTTTATTAAATTCTATGCTTCTAATTTGGTGTGCAATTACTAGAATATCAATATAGATCAGGGGTCTTCAAACTACGGCCCATGGGCCACATATTGTATTTATTCCCATTTTGTTTCTTCATTTCTAAATAAGATATATGCATAGAAATTTGTTCATAATTTTTGTTTTTACTATAATCTGGCCCTCCAACAGTCTGAAGGACAGTGAACTAGCCCCCTGTTTAAAAAGTTTGAGGACCCCTGATATAGATGAATTTGGAGATATAATGTATCCACATATGTGCCTACATGCTCCAGGATCTCTAAAATCTAAATATCTGGGCTGATAAGCTTACACTGTGGTGTATGACAAATGTGAATGTGGTTGCAGAGGTTTTGGAAGTATGAGAGGTGAGGGAGGCTGCCCACTTCACTGCAAAAGTACATTTCTCTAAGTAAACTTCTTTAAACAAAATATTTTCTTTCATTTAAAAAATCCCGGCGTCCCAAGCCTGCCAGGGCGATTTCTGAGCATAGACCAGGAGTAACCCCTGAGCGCAGCCGGGTGTGATCCAAAAACAAAAAGCAAAAAAAACAAAAAAAAATTTTTTTTTTCTCCAATTATACAACATTTGAAGATAAAGACTAGTTTGTATCTTTTTATGCTGGTCAGGTTGTGTCCACTGAGATGTGTGTATTTCAGCATAACAGGGGACAGACAGACATATAAAAAGGTATCATGTCAATACATACGTAGATGGTCTACAGATAAACTTTAGGGTATTTTCAGTCATAAAAGTGAGACATGAATTTCACAAAGACCACAGTCACCAGGAAATAAAATTTGAATTTCCTCTGGTGATGATGTTGCCTACAATGTGTGGATTCCTTAACAATTCACACAGTCTAGTCATACACACACACAAAAAAAAATAACACCTGCTTACCAGCCTCAGGCAGGCTAAATTTTTCCTGGTTCAAATTAGAATCTTCCCCCTAGCCAACAAAAATAAGTCCAGAGAACAGCGAATTCCATCAGCAAATACACTTACCTGACTGGTTGGTGGTAGCCATTTTCATTGCTATGTGTGAAGCTGTAACTGGGAACCATCCTAAGTGTGGGACCAGACTGTGAGTAGATATTTTAAATGCACTGACATGGGACTAGGCTGCTATGATAGGGGAAAACAAAACAAGGATCCATCTCCTGGGCAAACAGGATAAAGGCAATAAAAATTTCAGAGATTAGACTATGTTTTTTTTAGCTTTTAATAAGGCTGTCCTTGTTCCCTGACTAAACTTGTATCTTAAACTATTCCCTTCAGACAAATAGGTACGTAGCCCCTAGCTGCAAGATAGGAAGAGTCTTTTTAGGAGCTGGAGCCAACTAGACCATCTGTCGGCATGATTCATTTGCTAGTTAACATTCTGCTGTTCTTTCCTTTGCATGTAAATGCAACCAACATATCACCTTTGTTCACATCGCTGAGCCAAGAACAGCCAAGACTCTTAATCTTAATGACCCTCTGATGTTCATAATATCCCTGAGCCTCTAGTGGACAAGATTCTTGGCTGAAAATTATTAAAAGAACTTGTTTGCAACTGTGGCAGCTGCAGCAACAAGGAAGGCAATGCTGACTGAGACCTTTCCATGAGTTTACCTGGGCATAAATGAGTTCTTAAAACAAAAAGGCTCTAGCACCCAAATCAATTCAGCATGAACATATTGAGCAATAAAAGGTATAATTCTTTTTGAGAAGACAGAAATGGGTTCCAATTCTGCCTGTACCATTTGTAAACAATCCAATCTTGGGAAAATTGTTCATCATCTTTAAGGTTAGTGATTTTATTTAAACAGTTTTTTCCCACAAAATGACATAAAGTGCACTGGGCACTTGACACACCACCTTGGTATGAAGTAAATGCTAAATAAGTATTAAGTGCCAGTGGATATATATAAATGAAAATAGAATATTAAGATGTTATCTTTGTTTGCAGAGTTTCATGTAAGATGCTGAACTTAAACACTTCTGACTAACAATGCAGCTGTGTGCACAGATAGGTGTTAATGGAATTTTAGACTGATGCTACTCAAATGGGAAGGGCTTTATTCTAATATAGGAGAGTGAATATACATATGGAGATTTAATACTATAGTCTAGGGTATCAAAGATTAATACAAATTTAAAGAGATGGCGATATGTGGGAAAAACATCTTAAAAGAACATCTCAGGAAAGACTCGGGATGTAATGTCTGGGCAATAAACACTGAAGAATGGCAAATGATTATGGATAAATCCAGAAAGGCAGTTGGAGTCTGATTAGCAAAATTTAGATTCACACTAAGGAGTGAAAACTCATCAACCATTTCAGTGGAAAATAATTAGTGGGATGAGATTAGAAGAGACAAAGTTTTTGTTTGGCTTGGTTTTTGCTCTAGTCTGATAGAAAACAAGTGAGATTTGAGAAGGATTGTTGCAAGTCAACTTTACTCCTGGCAGTAATTGGCCTAGTCTACCAGGTAATCTAAATACAGATCTTGCTAGTCCAAGATAAACAGAGAGTAAGTGACAAGGTGGACGGACCTTTTGGGTCAAGAAAACATCCATGTCATCATCATGGTTTATAGCTGTTAAGAAGTAGGCAAAGGCTACTTCATGAAAATCTAGTTGTAGAAGCAACCATTGGTATGAAGTCAGACAAATTCTTGTCCCAGCCCAAGAACTGATGCATCATGGTAATACAATATGTTGAAGCAGGCAGAGTAAGATTGGTCTCAAGTCTTAAAATTTGGGCTTTGGGGTCGGAGGTTGCTTTGGAAGTACCTGCTTGCAACAAAATTACAAACTTCTATAAATTCCAGTTCGCAAAGGCTGCCAGCACCAAATATCCCTGACTAGATGAAAAACAACATAAATTTGTTTCTTCCCAATCAGTTCTGGTGGCTAGAAATCCAAGATCGATGTGTCATTTAACAGATTTTTATTCTCTTGTCTTGCAGATTTACCACTTTATCATGTCCTTACACTGTTTTTCTTAGTGCATAATTTTCTGTGTATCCAAATCTCTTTTGATAAGCACATCAGTCAGATCAGATAAGTATCTATTCTAACAGCCTCATTTTGCTTCTCTGGAGGCCTATTTCCTCACAGAGTCCTCTTCTGAGATGCTAGGAGTTAAGACTTCAAAAATAAATAAATGGAAGAGGGACATTCTTCATCCCACAATATGCTGGTATATTTTTTGTAAGGAATTACTTTATTTAAATACCACCATTACAAGATCATTCATACTATAGTTTATTTCATAATTCAAGATTGTTCATGATTGAACAACAATTTCAAAAATATGAGTTTGACTCATATAATGTACAACACTCTTCACCAGTCTACATTTTCCACCACCGATGTTCCCAGTTTGTTTCCTCCCCCATTTATCTCTGGAGCAGACATTTTTCTTCTCTGTCTCTCCTCTCTTTCTCTTTTTTTCTCACTCACTCACTCACTCACTCACTCACTCACTCACTCACTCAATCTTACTCTCTCTCCCTTTATTTTTCCCTTTTTAGACACTGTGGTTTGCACTGTTCTTAGTGAAGAGATATCATGTCTATTATGTATCTCCTTTCCAAAACCAGTTCTTATCCAGAGTGATCATTTCCAACTATCATTGTCACAGTGGTCCTTTCTCTGCCTGAACTGACTGAACTCCCCTGCTAATAGTGGCAAGCTTCCTACCATAGACTGGTCCTCCTGGTCCTTTTGTCTATTTTTCTCTGGATACTATTAACATATTCTCTTATGTTTTTATATCTCGCAAATGTCTATGATCATTCTATGCTTATTCCTCTCCTTCTAACTAACTTCTAACTCTATATTGTCAGATTTTTCTACCAAGTGGTGCCCAATCTTTCCTGGGGTCATGTGTACAATTAAGACGATACTTGCCCAAAGTAAAATAAAAGCAGTGTGTCTCCTGAAACTGGGATGTCAGACGGTCAGCTTTCTTTTATACTCAATAAAGTTCTATATGCAGCTTCTCATCCTTCTACCATATGAACCAGATAAAGCCAGGAACCAGGACCCAAAAAAATATCTATTAGAAAAATCCAAGCTCAGAAAGATTTTGACATCCTTACAGACTGTTTGGCCTCTGGTTCTGTGCTTCCAGATTTCTGGCTTTGAATTTTGTAAAATGCTTTGGTTATGCAAAAAGAGGAATGACAGGTGGGCAATTGTTGAGAATACGCTAATGACATTAATCAAGACAACCCCAAACACTTAACAGCCCTTGCCTTCAGAGTAACCAGAATAAATCTTCATCTTCTATCGACTAGAAGATATGGTCCTAGGCAAGATTTTATTCTTCCTATCACCCAATCTTGGCTCCATTACTTTAATAAGGTTCATTTATTCCAGTCAATGTCTTTACTCATAAGAAACTATTTCACATTCTAAATATAAAACTATATCCTGTGCTTGAAGACTAATTAACCCAATGTTTCCTTCTATTTAAATTTTATTAGCCTTTCCTCAAAAGAAACACATTTTTCAATCTCATGATTTTTCAGATCACCTTTGTTACTGGCTGTATCTGGACTTACAGTAATGAGGTTCAGAACAAAGCTGTGAACAGTCAGAAATATGACATATTGCTGCTGTGTGACATATTCTCCAAGTTATACTTCATGATTATGCTGCCCTTTCTATTTCACCAAATCAGTAATGTACTTATTCTTCATATCAAACTTTTCTTGACACCCTGATCTTGACAACTTGGCATTCTGATCTTTTTTTTGTCCTAGCTACACTGTCAATTTTTATCCTCATATATTTGTTTCTTCTATTAATTTTTGTTATAAAACAATTCATTTTCTCTTAATTTTCCTCTATATAGTCAGAAACTTTATATTAAAAAGGTGGTAGGCTATATATCACTTAGAAGCAATACGTTGACAATGATCCCAACCTGATTGACATGCATCCACCAACTGCCATAGATTTTACCCTCATATTTTGTCCTGTTTTCCTTTCTTTTAAGTCATCTAATGGTATTTTAGAGTATTTTGTGGAGGGTTAAGAGATTAGGTCACACCCAACAGTACTCGGGAATAATTTTTGTTCTATGCTTAGGGATCACTCTTGGCCAATATGCAATGCCAAGGATAAAACCAATTCTCCAAACAACCAATACAAATGTAGAAGGGGAACCCATAATGGAAAATAAATTCAACAATATCATAGAGCTATTCAGTGGAGAGCTTGAACCTCAAACAGTAAAACCTAATTTCCCACTCTAGCCTACTCCTTCCATCAACCATTTATTGACTCATTGAAATAGCCAGGAAACCAAAAGACCAAGTCAAGAAGAGTTTTAAGCATTTCACTGACATGACTTTAATGTTAGGATTTAGGCTTTAAATAGTTCACTAATGTGACCTAATGGGTGTGAATCATTCGGAGATAATGAACATAAAGTGCTTGATGACTTTTAAACTAATTTTTGATAAAATGCTGATTGATCACTGGATCATTTCCAATGTCCTTACTACACAAAGACTAGATTCCCTTTCTACCTCTGAATTCTATTTCACTATATGAAGGCTTAAGAGACACTTAAAATGACAGGTTTAAAAGGCTTATATTTGAACTATCATTCTAATGACACATTATTTTTTATAAATCATTTCTATAAAGACAGGGATAGTACAAAAAGCCAGCTTCCCTGCTATGTAGAGAAAGTTTACTTGCATTACTAATTGTGTTCTCCTTGACAGGTCTATCAGGATAACTAGCAACCAACAAACCCCATGCTTCATGGAAGGAGGCACTAATGCTCTAATGATGCCAATTATAAAACTGAATAATGTACTGAACAAAACAAGAAAGGGAAAATGAGACACATGATCTATAGAGGTAATTAGATCCCCTTTATAATAAAGAAGTGACCTCCATATATTCCTATTTTATGCAGCTCATTCTCTAACTGGCTTTACTCCCACAGCACTAGTTTAGAAAACCTAAAGGAATACAAATTAAAAGAGAACAATGAAAAAAGGAAAGAGAGGGAGATGCTTTTAATCATTATGTGCATCAAATTATAAAAACTTCCAATCTCTCCTACATTACTGTGGCATAATATCTCATATTGTTTGATAATATATTCTTTATACAACAGAAGTTCCCTTTTCTTCCCCTAAGCATGATACTCTCAAATCCAAAATCAGAAAAATATTTTCACAGCGAAGATATTCTTTCCTTGGGTTTGTATTTGAAGTATGATACTAAGGATCTAAGAAGTCATTTGGGCTGATTATAACCAGAAAAAAAAAACAGGAAGTGAAGATTTATGAATTTATTAGCAGGTCCATAAATAGCTTGGGAGTGAGTGAAACTGTGATTCACAAAAAGTGTTTATACTCTAATTTAACTGTTCTTCAAAGATGAAACCCCAATTTATTGTTGAGAGTTCTCTTTTTCCTACTGCCATAAGTCCTCATCTTTTACACATTTCACTTAAAAAATTAAATATTTATTCACTGTTTGCAGTATTTATTCTTCTACAAGCTTCCTTTCTTTATAAATTTTCATCATTCACATCTCTGAAAAGCCTGTCAAAATCTCAAAATCCATAGTGATCAGGCTCATGAACAATGTATTGAATCTACTAGTTCCTTCCTTTTTTTTTTTTCAAGTGAAGACCATGCTACAATTCTGAAAATTCTGGCTCAGAAGTTCTTCTGCTTCTCACTATTTGCAATTAAAAAAATTACTTAAATTTTGGTGCCCCAAAACCCTCATTTTCCAATGACATACAAATAAAGTAGGGCCAGATGGTACAGAGGATAATATATTTGCCTTGCAAGGGGCTAACCCAGATAAGATCCCTGAAACTGCATATGGTTTTCTGAGCACTACCAGGAGTGATCCCAAAGATAGAAAAAAACACTGAAAACTGTTGGTTCTGGCCCTCACATTGAGAAATAAAAAAATAACAACACACACTTCACAAGATTTGTGTAAAAATCAAAATTATGTCTCCAAAATATATAGGAAAGTATATCCCAAAGAATAAATAGACAGTAAGCTAAGCCTGCCAATAACTAAGTTGTAAAAATAATAAAAATATATATTTAAGTAAAACAATTCGTGTTTTTATATAACAATTTTATTATTTATTGCTTCTATTCCATAAATACTTAAGTAATATGATTATTTTTGGTTTTGGGGCCACATCCGGTGACGCTTAGGGTTTACTCCTGGCTATGCTCTCAGAAACCACTCCTGGCTTGGGGACCATATGGGACTCTGGGGAATTGAATCAGGGTCCATCCTAGGCTAGTACGGTCAAAGCTTGCACCACCTCTCTGGACCCAAGTAATATAAAATTTAAAAGTTAGTATGATTAGAACCAAAAGGTGAGATAGAGTTCAGTGGGTATGGCACTTGCATTTCATTCAGTCAATCTAGTTGAAATCCTAGTACCCTATTGTTTTCTGAGCATAACTAGGAGTACTGCTGGATACCCATAAGGAGGAAGTCAAGAAGTCAAGAAGAGGAAAGAAAAGGAAAGAAAGAAAGAATGAAAGAAAGAAGAAAGAAAGAAAGAAAGAAAGAAAGAAAAGAAAGAAGAAAGAAAGAAAGAAAGAAAGAAAGAAAGAAAGAAAAGAAAGAAAGAAGAAAGAAAGAAAGAGAAGAAAGAAAAAAACAAAAGAAGGAAAGAAAGAAGAAAGAAAGAAGGGAGGAGGGAGGGGAGGGAGGGAGGGAGGGAGGGAGGGAGGGAGGGAGGGAGGGAGGGAGGGAGGGAGAGGGAAGGAAAAGGGACAAAGAGAGGGAAGAAAAAAGAGAAAGAGTGGGGTGGAATGAAAGAAGAAGGAAGTGAAAGAGGGAAGGAAGGAGGGAGGGAGAGAGTGAAGAAAAGAAAAAAGAAAAAAAACAGAAAAAGAAAAAGAAATAGTTACTAAAGTTAATTTGGTGAACAGCCAGAATGATATAGCTTATTGATAAAGCTTCTGAGCTTTTGACTGCCAAGGGATGCATCAAGTTTCAACCTTGTTCATGGGATAATTCATAAAGCAATAATTTCCAGGTGGTTCAAAATGATGCTTTACAAAGTCATCCTGCTCACTGAGAGACAAGACTATGTGCAGAAATAAATTGTAAGTAGAGTTGGTGTCCTAATTTATTCATAAGGCAAGTGTTTTCTGTGATGTGTGTATATATGTGTATATAGAAAGAAATATGTGCATACATATCTTGTCTATACAGAAATGATCTAGAAACAAAAATGCAAACTAACATATGCTTAATGTTACTATATGCACAAGCTTAGAGATTTACTGAGATGCTAAAACCCGTACCCTTGTCTTCAATAAGAATTGTCCACTTTGTGTCTTACCTAAATAAATGATTCAGTATTGGGATTAAGGGAGTCAAGATTTACCTATTAATTGATCCCTTTGGCAAGTCTTGACTCCCTTAATCCCATTATTGTATTCTTGGAGTATAAATTGGAGTGTTTCAAAATATGAAATTCTTTTGGGAGAATCTTTCTGCTTTACTCAGTTATAATACACATTGGGTACAAGATTAGATGGCTATAAGAATTCCCATGTTGAGCCCTTACTAGTGAAATGTATCTCCACTTCATATCCCAAACAATTACCATCATGTGAGTCACAATTTGAATGACCAAAAGCTATGCAATGCAAAGTCAAGTATAAAAAATCAATTATTACATTTAAATAATTAAATTTAAATAATCTACAACTGAATCATTTATTTAGATATATGAGCAGGATGGGTAGTTTAACTGAAGTAAAGGGAGAGAATTGCAAGATTAGCAATGAAGAGGGAATCAAATTGTAAGAGATCTTGAAAGCAGTGTGAGAAGAGGTAGATTTTTCTAAATGAATGCTTTTAGGTGAAAGAATAATTTGGTCAGGAACCAAAAGTGATAATAAAGCTATAGGGTTATTGTTCAGCATACTCTCAACATAAGTTTGATTCTTGACACTTCAAATGGTCCCCTGCACAATTCCAGGATTAATTCCTGAGCATAGAGCCAGGTGTAGTCCCTGAGCATCTTTGAGTGTGGCCCCAAAACAACAACCACAACAACAATGGTCAGGTCAACATGCTTCTATTACTAAATAGGTTTTTTAGTAATAACCTATTTCATTCAGCTTTCAAGTCAGTTTCTCAATTATGCATATATACAAAACATTATAATATTATAAAATAGCTTGTGCATTTCAAAATGTTCTAATATATTAGGAAAATCAGAGGTGATTTATTCATTTTCAATAATATAACATTAAGTTATAAAAGACTGATTTTCCAAACAAGCACAGCATGAGCATTCAGGGAACTATACAAATATTTATTAAAAGAAATATAAAATGATGGGACCAGAGAAGTAGTACAGAGGTTAGGGCATTTCCTTTGTACATTTGATGCCTGACATTCCATCTACAACTCAATACCTTTTAGGGATAATTCCTGAATACAGAGCCAAGTTCAAGCACTGAGAATTGTCATATGTGACCCTAATATGTACATATGTATATATACACAGAGATATGAATATCTATAGTCATATGAAATGAGGGCGTGGATGAAAATAGTGAGGTAGACGTGTTTTATGATGCCAGATATTAAAATTCTATTTTGACAGAAAAATAAATAGCTGCATTAGGAACCCAAGAGACTTACTTTCCTATGTTATTCAGAGAAGTTTATCTTTTTTGATTTAATTCTCATAGCTTTGAAAGGCTAAACTGTTCTCTTAATAATGTACGTATACACCCAGGTCATATATGAGTGAACTGACTTATTCCATTAAAGTCTATCACTGCCAGTAAGCTTAACTGATTTAGAAGCACTGCTGTTATTGTTCAGAAAATATCTGTATTTATTTCTAAGGTATTTGGTCATATATAGCTACTAGCCAGTTTTTCAGGTTGAAATTTACTAAATTATTGCTGTATAAAGAAAAGTAATTTTTCATTATGATACATAACTTCTTGCATTATAAGGATTCTTTTGCTTGTTGAGTATGATGATTATATTGTGTCACAGCATCATGTTGCTGTTAATAAATATTCTAATTATTGTATTATGTAATTTTTCATGTACAATTAATGTACTGTTTCAAACCATGTCTCATCACTCAAATCCCCATCACATGCACATTATCAAAAAAAAAAAACAAACCTCACAAAACAATAAACTGAGAAACCTGGTGAAAAAGAAAAAAGTTTTCAGCACAGAATTTGTGAAATAGAAAAGAATGCACTTTTGAATTTTCAGCACATTGCTCTAATGAATAAGACAATCCAATAATATAAACAGTTTGGTTCTAAGTAATGAATTTGATGAAATAAGAGCATTCATGTTTAATAACAAATTTTCTAGTCCCCCTTTTCATAATGATGCTAAAATATTCTAACAGTATGCTAAAGTTCACATAATATAGAAAGTTTAGCTGTGTAATTATAAACAGTTTACAGGATTTCTGTAATTTTCTTGCCTTATAAATAAGATGCTAGGAAAAGTATAAAAATGTCAACATCAAAATTTAAAAGAGGTATAAATATGTTGTATATAAAATGAGCAATATATCTTTTTCTTTTATTTTATCATCTTTTGCTAAAAAAATAATTTTACCCCAACATGTAGAAGTAATATCTCCAGTTTCATCCATAAATTTATTTTCTAAATAGATGTAAACCTACCCATGAAAAATCTTGAGTACACTGACTTCTCAGCTGCAATCTGGCAACCTTGGGAAAGAGGTGGGACAAGTCTCTTTTCTAACTAAACCACTTCAGCTGCTGCACCCATCACCTACAACTGGCTCTTAGCTAATGGCCCTACTTTGTGACTCCACTATAGCTCTCTGCATAGGCACCAATTTGACCAAATTGACTCCAGGTATGCAGGTATTTGATCTGACATCACTAGAACTTTTTTGCAATGCGTAAGTGTCCCTTTCCCCCACTTTCTTTACTAGGCAAGGTCTGGCAGCCAAACACACCCTAAAAATGAAGTCACCATGTCTACATTTGACCAGGCCCATAGATTCAATCTATTCTTGAAAGCGATGTAAAACAAGTTGTGAAAAATTATGGGTACAAAGGCCATGCAGCTCAAAGCTGGAAAAGTGAGTGGGCCAAGTCTCTGCTCTGTTAAAGCCACACCAGCTACACCCATCACCCATAATCTCAGCTTCAACAATATCCCTGATTTACTACTCCTCTATAGTTCTCTACAAAGACATCAATCTGACTAAAATTCCAGGTACATCAGTATTTGGGCTGACAACAAGAGAACTTGGATGGTATGAGCGCAGGCACTCTCCACCTCACCTTTTCATACTTCCTCAAGGCCTGACAGTCAAAATCATTCTCCACAAAAGCTGCAATATTAGCAATAGTATTAACAATAGTACTGCAAATAGCCACATGACTACTTCATTTTTAAAATATTTTTATCCCCATATGAACACACTGACTTAGATGTCAATGTATATTTGAAGTCACCTACTGTTCAGAAACAAAGGAAGTAACAGAATAATTACCAAGTAACAAGAGCTTAATAAACCTTCTGACAATTAATTGATGACCCATGTGATATAGAAAAATTTTAGAAAATTTCTTGCTGCTGTATTTTTTCTTCTTTTATATATTTTTCTTGTTTAATACTTTCACTCTGACTTACATGGAACAATATACATTATGATCAACTATACATGGACATAAAGTATTTTATATATGAAACATATATTAGAACTCTCATTCATTTGTATAGTAGTCCCTTATCCCTATTCTTCCTTTGCCTCTTTCTGGTAAACGTTATTATCTTTGGCCTCTTGACCCATATAAAGGTTGGCAGGCTTACATTTTTATCCAGGTAATTTTTTTGCTAAGTCAAAATCAGAAATGGGACTCCTCTAATTTATTCTATAAAATGAAAATAAAACCCAACTTCCTCCCCTTACATGTCCTCTGGTGTTCATTAAACAAATACTCTACTATATCTAATTGTACTAAAGTAAAAAAAGTTTTAAGAAAGAAGTATTCACCAGAAAAAAGGCAGCAAATATAATGTACCTGAAAGAGGAACCTGCATCATTTTATCCACTCTACTTTTGTTAACTAGAATAATCCTCAATTATTGTATTTTCAATTATTATAATCTACAATTAACTATTTTTTATCCCATATGGGAAAAATAAAGTAATAAAACTAGTGATGGTTGTAACTAATTCTTTCAAACAAGAGGGCAGCTGGTTTCATTAGGCAGGTGGCAAAGAAAAGTAAAATTTAAATGAAGGTCATCTATATTTGCAGCATTAAGATAACAGAATAGAAATTTCAAAATCAAAAATAAATTCAGGTCTTCCTGGGTACCATCACCCATAGGCAGAAAGATATTAGAACTACTGTGAGAAATATGGAAAATAGATAATATATTTGAAAGCAGAAATATTATCTTCCTTTCCTGAAGTTTTGAAAATTATTTATATAAAGGTCAAAATGGATTTTGCTAATAGAGCAAGGCTGTCAGCAAAACAAGACGCATCTTTAAGCCCAATGGTCAAGTAGTCTTGCTTTTATTCTTGGCCTCTTTGAAGAAGGGACAAAAAGAGGTTGAATATTTTAGCTTATGTATAAGTGGTCCATTAAGCAACTCCTTAAGTCTTTCAATGATGAGAGATGGAAAGAAAAAAGCATTTTATTTTATTTACTCAGAATGCTTTATTTCTCATATCTTAAGAGAATTCTGTGCTAGCCTATTCAATTCCTGACACTTCACTGTACATATCAGGATATGTAAGAATGGCAAGTTGAAAGAATATTAACCAAATTAAACTTCTTTACATAGTCGATTGGATATAAAAGGTCAGGCTAAAGTTCTTGGGACAGGGGAGATACCTAAGAACAATAGAAAATAGTAGTAATAATGAATGAATTTTAAAGGAGACAAATAATCAAAGAAAAATGTTTAGATATTTTTGGTGGCATTCAAAATAATACAGAATCGATACCCAATCTACAACAAGCTGTAAAGTGGGGACCATTTACACTAGTATTCTGGGAGGTAAAGGAGGGAGATATGGGATACATGCTGGGAGCAGGGGTAGAGGGAGGACAACACGAGTGGCGGGAATGCCCCTCATTTATTGTTACTATGTACCTTAAATATTACTGTGAAAGATTTGTAATTCACTTTGGTCACAATAAAAACTTAATAAAAACATACACACAACAAAAATATAATGAGGTTTAGTCTGTTGTTATATAATTATATAATCAATTTATGAAAATGTGTCCATGAGATATTCACACCAGACCAGCTTCATAGATTCAATGTTTTTTTTGTTGTTGTTGTTGTTTGTTTTGTTTTGTTTTGTTTTTTGGTTTTTGGGCCACACTCGGTGACGCTCAGGGGTTACTCCTGGCTATGTGCTCAGAAGTCGCTTCTGGCTTGGGGGACCATAAGGGACACCGGGGGATCGAACTGCGGTCCGTCCAAGGCTAGCGCTGGCAAGGCAGACACTTTATCTCTAGCGCCATCGCGCCGGCCCCAGATTCAATGTTTTTTTTTTTTTAAAGAGATGTAAACCAGGCCAAGAAAAGTCATGGCTCACAGCAGAAAGCTGACCGGGCAGTCCAAGCTCTTGACCTGCCAAAACAACACCAACTGCATCTATCACCAGAATCATTGTCTTGCCTAAGGCCCTGCATAAGCACATCTCTATGGTTCTCTTCGGAGACTCTAATCTGACCAAACTTTACATATTCTGGTATTTGGGTTATGGGCTTTATGAATTGAGTGTGGGCAATTTCCCACATATCTTTCGTCTTCCAGGAAGCCTGGCAGCTGAGTACAAATCCTTAAAAGTTTCAGTATTAGTGATCATGCTTTGAATATTTTGGACAAATTATTTGTTTGATACTATCATTTTTTTAGGAACACAGCAAGTTAAAATAATGGACAACTAACAAGAAGACATTTTAAACCTTCTGCCATTGTATGACTTCATGAAAAATAACAATAATTTTCAAAAATGTACTTGCTACTGTACTTCCTTTCTATCTTTTTTAATAATGTTCTTTTCTTTTTTGTTCTTTATTTTTTGCTATCCATTCTTTTCCATTACTTACTCACTGGAAACAAATGTATTATTTCAAAAATTTGATGCATTTTCTTTAAATAAAGAAAAATTACAGCCAGATGATAGAAACAGAAATTTATCCATGATAATTTGGATACAGGACTAGGTAGACTATTGCAGCCTAGCATTTAAAATACTCAAATAGTAGAAACTATCTCCCAAGGAACTAAATTTAGATGTGTGTTGAGTTTGAATTGACATGTATCCATTTACTAAGCACTTATCAATAGTTACCTTACTTTAAAATCATATCAGATTCCTATACAAGGTTGTATGCTCAATATCTATCACTATCCCTTTATATTCCTCCTTTCTGACATCTGGCTTCCCCATAAAAATGAAGATTACAGGCAGAAGATACTCAAACCATAATTCCTGCACATGGTATATTTTATTCAGAGCAATATGACTAAAGAGTAGCAAATAGTTAGAGTGGGGGCGAAATCTTGAAATGGTTTCATTTTTATTAAAAGAGACTGACTCATGTAAAATTCTTCACCATGCATGGCTTTCCAGGAAATAATATCTAAATCTCAGTGGTCAACTCTGAACCAAGGCAAGTAATCTCTTAAATAGTTAATGGAAATATAGGGTGCTTTCATGCCCAATCATGAAATCACTTCTTAGTGATAATATCCTTTTATTTTTACAAGTTTTGATTACATTTCCTCTTCCTTTCAGTGATAATCATTATTTTTTGTTTTGTTTTGGGGCCACATCCAGTGACACTCAGGCAGACACTACTGCCTCTGCGCTCAGAAATTGTTCCTGGCTTGGGGGGCCATATCAGGCACTGGGGACTGAACTACAGTCCATCTTAGGTCAGCTACATGCAAGGCAAACACCCTTCCTCTGTGCCACTGCTCTGGCCCCTCAGTGATAATCGTTCTTAAAATTCTTAGCATTTAAATATAAAAAGGCCACATTCATGTAAGTTTGGTTCAACTCTTCATGCAGAAGTGAACATTTTAGAGGCCAGAGCAGTAGCTCAGATGGAGGGCATTTGCCTTGCATATGGCCAACCTGGGATGGACCCTAGTTTGATCCCTGCATTGCATATGGTCCCTGAGTCTATCAGGAGATATTTCTGAGTGCAGAGGCAGGAGTAACACCTTAGCGCCACTGGGTATGCTCCCCCACAAAAAGAAAATAAATAAATATTTTACTAAACATTTAAGTTTGTTTGTTGGGAATAAAAAGTGAACAAAAGAGGAAGGGAAATTTCGTGTTGACAACTCCATGAGCATTTTACAGGCTGACTCTCAGTTATATTTTTAACCGTACTAGATGTAAAGCATCTCTTGCATTTACATATGCAATATAAAAAATTCCTAGAATTCAGGATAAGAGAAAACTAACTTCAACACTATATGATAATCAGTTATCTTTCTCTGACTCCTTGATACATAAATATGGAAGCAATCAGATTGATGTAACTTATTCTGATTTAAACACAAACAAAAAAATCCATTTAAAATTTGTGTCCATATAAAAAAGGTAATAAAAGAGATAGTAGGGAGGACAATAACCATTAAAAAAAAATGAAAGATAGTTCATTAGCCTATTTTTCTTAACCTTGGCTTCTCAAAACATTTGCTTCCAAAAACTACTTCATTTCTATTTATGGTGGTTTTGTTTTGTTTTTCTGCCAAGCAAAACCAAATGCTCCAGAGGATGGTGAATTCTCCAGCTGGTAGTTACAGTAGTTTGTAAGTTAGGTACTCAGAATGCAATAAAATTCTCTAATGAATTGTTAGAATTTTCTGGACGGTTTGTACAGCATAGACCTAGATTTGGTATTTTAATTTTTATTATGTTTATAGAACACTTATTTTTCTAATCAACTGGATCCTTGCAGAACCTGAAAGCATACGAATAGCATCATATAACAGATACTTTTATGTCAAATAATAATGGAATAATAATAATTTGAATAATAATAATACTTATCTTTGACAACAGCTATGTAATGCATAACCTCTTTAATAGTGTGTTTTCTATTTCTTTCTTTTCTCCTTTTCTCAGTTACCTTCTTTCCTTTTTATTCCTTCCTTCCCTTCTTTCCTCCCTCCCTTCACTCCCTCCTTCCCTCCCTTCTCCCTTCTCTCTTCCTTTTTTCTTCCCTTCATTTTTCTTTCCCCTTCTCCCTTCTTTTCCTTCTTTCCCCTCTTTCCTTTCCCAGTCATTCCCTTCCTTCTTTCTTTTTTCTTTCTTTACTTTTCCCTTCATTACTCCCTTCCTTCCTTCCTTCTTTCTTTCTCTCTCTCTCTTTCTTTCTTTCTCTCTCTCTTTCTTTCTTTCTTTCTTTCTTCCTTCCTTCCTTCCTTCCTTTCTGTCCTTCTTTCTTTCTTTACTTCCTTCCTTTGTCCATCTTCCTTCTTTCCCTCCCTTTCTCCCTCTTTTCTTCCTTCCTATATTCTATCCTCCCTTCCCTTCTTCCTTTCTTCCTCCCTCCTTCCATTTCTCCTCCTTTCATCCCTTTGCTCCATTCTTTCCTTAATTTTCCCTCCTTCCTTTATTCATTACTCCCCTCTTGCCTTACTTCTTGCAATTAACAAATAATGAGAACAATAGAAAATTATATTGATGGTTCTACAGATAACTTGAGGTTCCTTTCACCACTTATGAGCCTATTTTATTTTATGTATTTAATTTTCATTTTGGGCACACAGCCTGGACTTACTCCTGGCTCTGTGTTCAGTGATTGCTACCAGTGGTGCTTGGGAGACTGTCTGTAGTCCTAGGGATTAAACTAGGGTCAGTTGCATGCAAAGCAAATGCTTTACACACTGTACTGTCTCTCCAGACCTGGTTATTTTTACTTTAATGTACTATTTCCTAAAAGTCTCATAACTAAAAGTGATTGTTAGAGAATTTTTACAGTTTTCTGGGGTTGCTTTTCACACCAGAACAAAAACTAAAGACATAAAATGCCTGGTAATTTAAGTCCCTATTAGCTTTCTAAGATAGTCATACAAATGCAATGGCTTAAAAAACCCATAAATTTATTATTTTAAAATGCATCAATTATGGGGGCTGGCGAGGTGGCGCTAGAGGTAAGGTGTCTGCCTTGCGAGCACTAGCCAAGGAAGGTCCACGGTTCGATCCCCCTGTGTCCCATATGGTCCCCCCAAGCCAGGGGCAATTTCTGAGCGCATAGCCAGGAGTAACCCCTGAGCATCAAACGAGTGTGGCCCAAAAAAAAAAAATGCATCAATTATGAACAAAATAGTTCTCATAGATATTTCCAGGTTATACTTCTTTCTAGAGGCACCAAAAATATTTTTTTATGTCTTTTCCAGTTTTATTGGACTTCCCAACATTCCTTGGCTTATAGTCCTCCTATGTTCACATTAACTACAACAATGAATTTTTCTTATTTATTTTTCTAGAGGTCACTTTTGTTTATTGCTTCTGATAAGTTTCTTAATATTTAAAGGTGTATATACCTACATTGGCTACTTAAGATAACACGGGATAGCCTTCCTAAAATCTTACATCCAAATTTCCCTCTATTGTGAAAGACAAAATAATCTGAGTTGCAGAGATCAGGATATGGACATTTATAAGAGTCATTATTATGCCTCAAAATGCTCTTGGTTAATACTAACAAATATATGAAACACCTTTTATTCTGTGTCACTCCTCTGGGATCGGACTTTTTGTTCTGGAGTTGAGATTAGGAGAAAAATTGACCCTCAAAGCATCTAAGAATTTATGTATAGTATGAGTTTAACTATGCAACATTCTAGAAATGAAAAATTATGGAGACATTCAGAAGATCATTGATGCAGAGTTTGGGAATAGTGAGGGATGAATACATAAAACAGAGCATTTTAGAGCAGTATAGATTTTCTGTATGATGCCATAATGATGAATACATTGAATATAATAATTTTTCCAAAACACAAAATGTACAGGATCAATCTGGATGCAAATCATAAAATATGGGTGACTAAAATGTAGGTCTGTGAGTTATTGCATATGTACAAGTGAAAAATATTGTCATATATTGAAAATGTAGGACATATGTAAGCAAAAACTATCTGGGAAATCTCTATACTTCCTGCTCAATTTTGCTCTGAGCATTATACTTCTCTTGTTTGTTTTAAGGGAAAAAAGCAAGCTGTACTGATTTATAGAGTTATAATTATAACTTAATAGCTATCAATTGAACAGGTATCAATAACTCTTGAAACATTCATCATGATCTGTTTTAGATTATTCTGCTATTCTTTTCATTCTAGAGTCAGGAAAAGTAAAACAATATATGCCCTACTTAAATTCATTAAAGTAAAAAACGCCAGTTTTAAGATTCAGAGTTTTCTATTCTACTTAAATAACTAAATAATGTTCTAAAAACATTCAGCATCATATATTAAATTTCAAGTGGCTTCCTGTTTAATTACATAACCAATTAAATGAAATTGATATGTTGCTTTATTAAACCATTATTTTGTCATTAGCCAATGGTTGAAATTAGCAAGTGTCTGAGAGGTGTTAGTATTCCAGATGCAATATCTAAGTATATTACCATCTTTCTTACTTACTGTGAAAAATTTTGAAGTTCTCTACAGATGGATCAAGTCTCAATCAAAGTTATAAGACATTTAAAAATAAATTTCAACAATAAATGAAGTTAGAAACAGTAATAACATGAAATAATAAACTTGCAGTTATATGAGAAAAGTCTTATAAAGGAATGTTTAAATTCCTTTAAAGGCCACAATTCAAAGATTGTATAGCCAACAAGCATACAGCATGAAATGTTCAGGGAAGAATTAAAATACAGTCTCTTTATGGTTACCTAAATGTTTAAAAATGGAACAAAATAGGGAGCAGTTCATTTCTAGTTGTTCACTTCTAGATGTGAACATCTATAAGGAATTTTATGGTAAATATTTTTAAATATGAAAATTCTTAGTATTAGTCTATAAAATTAAATATGCCTTAAAAGGTGTTACAAACTAGAGGTCAGAGTTATAGTACAGAGGATAGGACACTACCTTGTACACATCTGACCCTAATTTGATCCCCAGCACCCAAATGATCTCCTGAGCCCTGAAAGAAGTGACATGAGTGAAAAGCCAGGAGTAAGCCCTGAGCACTGCTGGATGTAATCCCAAAACAAAGTAATATATATATATATATATTTGATAAAATAAAAATAAAAATAAAGTATATATATAAATATAATATATATTGATTAAAACATCATGGTGAGAAAGAAATATAAATAATCCATTAAAGAGCAGATTTTAAACAAGAATAGAATAAATACTATGAGAGCTGGAAGGGAGGCTGAAAAAAAGAAGGCTGCATTTCTACTTAGATAAGTAACAATATGGATGTGACTAGAACTCAAAGTCAAAGTTCAATGTGTAAAATAAACTTTATATCAAATTTCACAATTTGAGACCAGGTTGGGCATCCATACTAGCTCTTTCTGGAAAGCAGTTTCCTCTGCAAATATGTGCACCCCAGGAACCCAACTCATCCTGTGGATCGTGACTCCAAAAAAGGTAAATTTGGGGCATGGATCCCTAGTGGCTTCCAAGTCAAAACAGAATTTTCTATTGATTTTTTATTCCTACTTAGTCTTATCTCTTATTCTACACTTTACACTGCCAAATTTCTTTGCTCTTTTACTTCATTCTCTCATTATTCTGACTTTTTCTTTTTTTTTTTTTTTTTTTGGTTTCAGGCCACACTCGTTTACTGCTCAAGGGTTACTCCTGGCTAAGTGCTCAGAAATTGCCCCTGGCTTCGGGGGACCATATGGGACACAGGGGTTCAAACCTCCATCGCGATCTTTCCTTGGCTAGCGCTTGCAAGGCAGACACCTTACCTCTAGCGCCAACTCGCCAGCCCCTATTCTGACTTTTATACCCTTAATATAACAGTAACAGACCAAGTCAGAATCTGTACCTACAAGATTTTTATGTAGGAACACAGAAAAAAAAAAAACTCTTGGTCTTTTTAGGGGCTGGATCAGTGGCACAAGTGGTATGGCATTTGCTTTGCAATGTTCTAACCTAGAATGGTCCACAGTTATATACCCTGGCATCGCATATAATCCCCCAAGCCAGGAGCGATTTCTGAGCGCATAGCCAAGAGTAACTCCTGAGCATCACCGAGTGTGGCCCAAAATCAAAAAAATAAAACAAACAAAAAATACCCCCAAAACTTTTGGTCTTTTTAAAATTCAAAATAGCGCCTTAAGGCTTTACCTCTAGCTATTTCTTTAATTTTAATTTTAGAATAATATTTTGACCCTATCACTATCCAGCTCATCATGACCATGGCTCCTCATCTCAGTTTAGGTACTAAACTGTCATTCCATATATATACAGATAAACCAAACACATTTTCCTAAAATCATAATTTCATTAAGATCAGGTCAGAAGTATTGTGAATTAACCAGACTTTTATTAATAAATTGATTATCATTGTAAAGACAATATCTACATGTCCACAATATTACTTTGCTAACATTCTTTGTAAGTCTTTTTTTTGGGGGGGGGCGGTTTGGGGCCACACCCGGTGATGCCCCAGGGTTACGCCTGGCTAAGAGTTCACAAATCACTGCTGGTTTGGGGAACCGTATGGGACACTGGGGGATTGAATCATGGTCCATCCTAGGTCAGTTGCGTGCAAGGCAAATGCCTTACCGCTGTGCCACCGCTCCAGCCCCAGCCCTTCTTTATAAGTCTTATTCTAATTCACCTTACAAAGAAAATACTTTTATGGACTTTTGTTGAAAATATCCTTTCACCAACCTGATAAAGAGTCCCTTTTTCAAATGGCTTTTAATTGCATAAAATACAAAATGAGTACAAAAGAATGGATAATATCAAAAAGTATTTAAAATATGCATTCAAATATATTTATGAGACATCTTCATTTACACATTACATAGAAAGGATCAGCATCAGAAATTCTAAGTTACTTTTTAAAGTTACAGAAAATGACATTAGGGAATTCAAAAAATATTCCATGTTTATAAACCGAAAGAATCAATATAGTAAAAAATGACAGTCATATCTGAATTATTATATAAATCCACTTTAACACCCATCTAATTTCAATGATATTCGTCAAGGACTTAGGACAGTCAGAAAGTCAAATCTATACTGATAAAGAAATAATAATAAAATATAACCTAAATTATAAAGTTATAATCATCAAAATCACATGGTACTGACAGAAAAACAGATTCCTGATCACTAGGTTAGAATCAAGTACCTTCAAGTAGCCAAGACAAATCCCCATTTATGACCAACAAATTTTTGAGGGTCTGTGGTTTGGTGCTATTAAGCCTCTGTGCTACTGTATAGACTCAAGAAGGTGAGTAAATTATCCTGTAACTTTCCCATGTGGATTCATGTGATGCTACTGGACTGACACTACAAGATTTTGAAGTGTCATATTTTCAGTCATACAGTCCAGGATTTGTAAATCTAAAATAAAGTAAGTGGCTTGGAAAGTTATGTTTAAGTAACAGAGCAGGGTCTTTTCTATTAGAATGTGTGAGGAGTGGCCTGGGCTGCTTTAGTTCATGCAGAAAGGGTGATCTGTCCCTCCTTTCTAGAAAGTTACAGAGTTATCAGCCTGGACCCAGACTATTTGGGAAGCATTCACAACCATAATTTTACCTCTCTTTATTGATATCAAATTGATTTCTATATTATTATTACATAGTGAGCTATCTTTAATATTGAGTTCTATTTACAATGACTCAATGTTATAGATTAAGCATTTTTCTGGAAATAAAATGTGTTTTTTAAAAATAAGAGAACTATAAAAATGAGCAAAATGATTCATGTGAAAACTACAAGTAAAATAAGAGAATTTAAAACAATTAGTAAAAATATTTTATCAAAAATATCTCTTGGAGAAACTTTCTGTCTAGAGGAGACTTAATGAGATACATAAAAAGGTATTCAGTAACTTTATGTTTTGTACCAGATTTTTATTTTATGATCACAGATATCCTTGAGTTTATTCTTAAACTTATTTGTTAATTTCGTATGCTTCAAGGCTTCTTAATTATAGAATAGTGAATGTCCAGAAATTTCCTTTAAAAGCATTCAAATTTTCTCTTTGGACAAGGTAACATTGTGAAGATTTTTGTGACCAAAAAGCCACAGTTTAATTTTTTTAATTATCACTTACTAGAAGGTTAGTTTACACCTTCAATAATTTCCACTGATTTTCCTGGAAATTCTCACTGAAGTGAGTGAATTCTGACCTCATGCCTATTTGTTCAATTACCTATTTGTTCAGGGAGAGCCAGAATTTTAAAGAAATTTTATTAATTTGTTTATAATCATAATGCTGAAAAGTATTTTAACATGTGCTAGAAATATGTAACAGTGTGAAGTATTTTAAAAAACTCAGCAAGTGTTTAAGCAGTCTCTGAAGACTTAAAAAAGTAATTAGACACTGAATTTAATAATACCATGGAGAAATAAAATAATCATTTCAGATGACCTATTTTGACCTAAGAATTGATCATTTCAGTTGTCTCTATGTAGTAACAAAGCAGTAGTAAGTAAATTTGCTTTTGTCTGTGTGGAAGCAGGCTATGGAGGAAGGATGACTGGGATGTGATGTGATTAAACACTTAATAACTGAAATGATTGCATCATAAACAACTTAGCAAATCATGCTGTTATAATAAAAATTAGAAAGAAAAAAGGTGACATATTTCACTTGATCCTCAATAAAAAATATACAGTATTCAGGTATGGAGTTATAACATGATGCTAATGATCTTTTTTTGGTCCAGGTGCTGATTTTCCCTGGAACATTACCAGGAATGATACTTGAGCACAGAGCCAGGAACATAGGTGTGTGAGAAAAAGAAAGAAAAGAGAAAGAAAGAGAAGGAAAGAAAGAAAAGAAAGAAAAAGAAAGAAGAAAGAAAGAAAGAAAAAGAAAGAAAGAAAGAAAGAAAGAAAGAAAGAAAGAAAGAAAGAAAGAAAGAAAGAAAGAAAGAAAGAAAGAAAGAAAGAAAGAAAGAAAGAAAGACAGACAGACAGAAAGAAAGAAAGAAGAAGAGGAAGGAAGGAAGGAAGGAAGGAAGGAAGGAAGGAAGGAAGGAAGGAAGGAAGGAAGGAAGGAAGGAAGGAAGGAAGGAAGGAAGGAAGGAAGGAAGAAGAGAAGAAAGAAAGAAAGAAGAGAAAGAAAGAAAGAAAGAAAGAAAGAAAGAAAGAAAGAAAGAAAGAAGAAAGAGAAGAGAAGAAAGAAAGAAAGAAAGAAAGAAAGAAAGAAAGAAAGAAAGAAAGAAAGAAAGAAAGAAAGAAAAAAGAAGAAAGAAAGAAAGAAAGAAAGAAAGAAAGAAAGAAAGAAAGAAAGAAAGAAAGAAAAAAGAAAAAGAAAGAAAGAAAAGAGAGAGAGAGAAAGAAAGAAAGAAAGAAAAAAGAAAGAAAGAAAGAAAGAAAGAAAGAAGAAAGAAAGAAAGAAGAAAGAAAGAAAGAAAGAAAGAGAAGAAAGAAAGAAAGACAGAAAGAAAAAGAAAGAAAGAAAGAAAGAAAAAGAAAGAAAGAAAGAGAAGAAAGAAAGAAAGAAAGAAAGAAAGAAAGAAAAAAGAAAGAAAGAAAGAAAGAAAGAAAGAAAGAAAGAAAGAAAGAAAGAAAGAAAGAAAAGAGAAAGAGAAAAAGAGAGAAAGAAAAAGAGAGAGAGAGAGAGAAAAGAGAGAAAGAGAGAAAGAGAGAAAGATAGAAAGAGAGAAAGAAGAAAGAGAGAAAGAAGAAGAAAGAAAGAAAGAAAGAAAGAAAAGAAAGAAGAAAAGAAAGAAAGGAAGAAAGAACAAAGAAAGGAAAGAAATAAAGAAAGAAAGAAAAAAGAAACAGACAGAGAGAGAGAAAGAAAGAAAGAAAGAAAGAGGGAGGGAGGAAGAAAGAAAGAATGAATGAATGAATGAAAGAAAGAGAAAAGAAAGAAAGAAAGAAAGAAAGAAATTTCTAAACTCCCCTCAATACAGGATGCTCTCTATTTAAGGTGACTCTCTCCACTTATGTGGATAAAATATTTGATTATTGGGTTTAAATATATTCCTTTTCTCTTCACCTGGATTCAAGGGCAAATGTGAAATATGCTCAAATATAAATCACATAATATATCCACAAATAACAAAGTCACTCAAACATCTGATGACACAGAGGATATTCGAGCTGAGAGCCTGCATATACTCACACACCTACATTCACCTCTTCTGCACAAACATGCTCACATCACTCAGCAATATTGTCCTGTTTAGTTTAATGGGAACTCATACAACCCATTGAGGTCTATGCAACTAATTGTTGTTGTGAACTTTTCCATTTACAAATCAGTAAACCAGGTTTTAACTGCTTTATTAAGCAACTTGCTCAAGTCGAACAATTCAAAATGAACACAATCAATTTGAAACCACTCTTTTCTGCCTTCAAACCCAGAATTCTTTCTTTCTCTACAGCGATATTTATAAATGTCTGTTTCAAGGATCATTTGCTATAGATCACTAAAGATGAGCCATCAGAGTTTAAACCCTGAAGTTTCATCTCAGATTCTACAGAGCCAGAGTCTGTAGAACAAAAATCTATGTATCTAAATCTTCAGTAAATTCCTGAGAATATTTCAGCAGTTTAGAATTTAAAAATTATAGTTTTAGAACTTCATATGATGCTTCATAATTTGTAAATAATTGTACAAAGGTGATTGGTGTGTGCGCTTAATTAATATTAAGGTATAATCTTGAGAGTTGGACAAGTGATTTAAAGCAAAGAAGTAAATACCAGACTGCATGTGTTGGAATTCTGGCTCCAGCACTTATAGTTGTTAACTTCATGTAAATTACTTAATCTCTCTGTTGCCTTTGTTTTCATTATGAAAATAAATAGCTGCAGTATCCTCAGGGAGCATAACTGTTTAATTGAGCAAATACTTTGCTAGCTGGGTCTGCGATCCACAGCATTTACTTCAACAATGCCCAATGGCTCATCCCTGCCCAAGATAACACAGAATATATGCCTGAACTTATTCAGGCAGACCCATTTCTAGAAGACATCAGACTTCCTTAGAGGCTAATTTTGATTTAAGGATTTCCTGCCCATCTTTCTTAGCCTGCTCAGACTGGTGGTAATACAAAATACTTCCACCTAACCTTTTTCTTGCTCCTACAGTTTAAGTGAAACTTAAATTGCCTTCCACTGTCTCTCAGATCCCTCCTTATTTTCTCTACTAGGCATTTCTCACAACAAAATGCTTACCTGATAGCTGCTTCTGGGAATACTTAGATTAAAACATAAGGAAGGATACAGTGAGTTAAGTGCATAGTGTTATATCTGGTATATTGTGAAGCTAAAAAATGTGTGTGATCTACGATTACTCATAGCCATAAACATATTACCATTATTTCAATCATTATGTAAAGACTTTTCTTTCACAACCATGCTGTTCCCATTTATAACTCATTTAATTCCAGATTACTCAATCTATATAAAAGAACTTGCAAATGTTCATAACATTAAGAATGGAAATAATAATAATACCCTTAATCAAACTATACTTTAGACTTAAATTAAATCACAAATTTCTGCACATAATGCAAACATTGTTTTCTCATACCCAAGCCACATTCTCACAGACAATTTATATTCACAATCCCACCAACTCTCAGAGAAGGTACTTATAACTATTTGTTGAGTCAATTTATTAAGACGTCTGGCTCAACTTATAACTTGAAGCATAAATTTATCTAAAATATCATTTGCAAACTGGCTACTGACTATCACATATCCAAGAGTGTTTTTTTTTTTTTTGAAAAAGGACATTGATGTTTAGGTATTAAGTACTACTGGATCAAAAAATGATAGTGAAACCATAATAATGTCTCTAATAGAAAGCTGAGAGGTCCATCCAAACTTCCATCTAAGCTCACAATTTTCTAAACTGGTAATACAATCTAAGTATTAAGATATAGGGACTTGGGTATGGACCTACAGCAGGTAGGGCATCTGCTTATCATGCAACCAACTCAGGTTTAATAGTAGACATCCCATATGGTCCCACTATCCCATCCAGGAATCCAGGACTTCTCCCTGAGCACAGTGTCAGGAAGAACTGAGAAGTGCTGTGTGTGGCCAAAATAAAATATAAAAGGAATGGAGACATAGTATGAAAGTAAGGTGTTTGCTTGCCTGTGACAAACTTTAGTTCTAATCCTTGGCACCACAGATGGTCCCCTGAGTACCACCATGAGTGATTCCTAAACATAGATCCAGAAATAATCCCTGATCACTGCTTGCCGTGGCCCAAATATACACACAAATACATATATATTCAATATATCTTGGTCTAGAAATTCCAGTGATAGGCCACATGCCTAGCATAGCCTATGTCAACTTTGATCTGTTGCAAGGCCCAATATGCTCCCAAGCACCCCTTAGTAACCCATGTCTAGTGAGTACCACTGGGTATGTCTCCTTTAAAAATTAATTTTAAAAATTAAATATAAAAAAGAAAGAAAATAGCTTTACACACAGCTTGTGTAATATGGAAAGCTAGATTATAATCTCAAATACTTAAAAAATAAAAAAAAATTTAAAAATAAAAAATAAAATAAAACACAAAGTCTTGTATCAAATTTGATATGTCAATGGTGAATAACAAAAATAAAATTATAATTATTCCTGCCAGATACACCAAATGAATTAGATCATTTAGAAAAAATAATTTACCATCTGATTTCAAAAAACTTGAAAATGAGAAAAGATTATCATGAGAATTCTCAGAATGTTTGCATGTGTTATTTGTGCTTAAAATACAAAAGTAAATGATACATATTAAAATATGTATCTAGGTTGCAAAAAATAAAAATAATATAAAATATGTATCTAGTGTCATGGACATAGCTCAATGCTTCGCATGTTTGAGGCCTATGGTTGTGCTCCAAATCCTCCACCCTTATCTCTCTAAGCATTCTATTTGGAATTCTGAAGGTGGAAGAAATGGGAAAAATTACAGGGAAATGATCCTTTAATAAAAGGTTTATATCATATATGATTACCAAAATACCAAGTATAAAATATTATCATCTAAAATTATTACCCTAAATTTACCAAATGGACAGCAAAGTAGGTTGCAATTTTTAAATTAAAACAGAAATACTTTTTTTCATGAGCCTGTATTTTTGAAGTGAAAAGGCAAATGAAAACATGCATTATGAAAATATTTGGAGAAAACAACAGTAAAAAACCCATGGTGTCTATGAAAAGAAAACACCTCAAAGTTACTGAGCTATCTAAAGCATACTAATCACACTAAGGTGCCTTGTCTCTCTGCCAAAGAAAGAAATGGAGGCAAGAAGATTGTCAAAAAGAGAGTGAGAAGACAGTAAGAGGGAAAGAGCATTATGAAAGCAGTAAGATGTTTGAGGACAGCTAAAGATAGCTCTGCCAACAGCTCAACATATCAGACTTAGAATATAATGGTAAAGCATTTGCTACATGATCTTTTTTTATTATTATTCTTATTCCAAGGGTGCTAAAAACTCATTTTAGGCTCTGAGTTTTGGAGTTGTTTTTTTTTTTAATACTATCTTTATTTAAGCACCATGATTACAAGCATGATTATAGTTGGGTTTTAGTCATAAACAAAACACCCCCTTTCACCAGTTCAACATTCCCCCACTCTCTCCACCACCACCCCTGCCTGTATTCTAGACTGGCATTCTACTTCTCGCACTCATTAACATTGTCATGACAGTTGTTAGTGTAGTTATTTCTCTAAATGCAAGCACCACTCTTTCCACAAAGAGTGATAGGGTTGGGGCCAGAGAGACAGCATGGATGTAAGGCATTTGCCTTGCATGCAGAAGGTCAATGGTTCAAATCCTGGCATCTCATATGGTCCCCTGAGCCTGCCAGGAGCAATTTCTGAGCATTGAGCTAGGAATGACCCCTGAGCACGTCCGGTGTGACCCAAAAACAAACAAACAAACAACAAAAAAAAAAACAAAATAAGAGCGATAGGGTTGTATTTTGTTTCGAGTGTTTGTCACCCTTTATTTGCAGTTAGCTAAAATCTCTGTACTCTTTTTGGCTCCTGAGAAAGTTTTCTTTGGTGGTGTAGCTGCTGTAGCAAGAATCACACATGACTCATTGCTGGGACCGCCTTCACACCATCCTACAAACACACTCCCTTGTGATAGGTGAAATCTCCTTTCTTTGTAAAGTAATTTGTCTCCAAGTTTCTCACCTACACAGCACAGTCAATGGTTTATAGTGATGGTTAATTTCTTCTGTGAGGGCATATTTGAGATGATGGCTTAGGACCTTTGACGATGACAGGCAACTGAATGTCATTATACTAATTTAGTCTCTTTTTGAGATCTATGGAAGGCAAAAGGTGATAAATCATAAGCTAGAAAGACACCTCTTTGACTTCCTTTCTTTAACATGTTTTTAATTCTAAGAAACTTTTCTGTAGTTACAAAGATCTTATTATAAAAGGAGTATCTGATATAATTTTATCTTGAAAAGCAATTTTTTGAATTGAAATCTGTATTTTATTTTTTAAAAAATATCAAAATATAGCAGGTAGCAATTAGTGGGAAAGAAGCATGGCATATCTTTTGTATAAGTCATTCATTATTATGAGGGACGTATTGACTGTATATGTCAGTGTTATAGTCAGTGACTACAAAAACTCAGCATATTCACACACTCTGCTGGATTCAAGAGAATTATCATTGTTTGAGTTTTTAGAAAACCAGACTTTGAGCTTTCCTTGTTACACAAAATAAGATTCTGAGCACACTGTGAAATGGGAAAGATTTCTTTTCATAGGTTTCCATTCTTCATTAAACACTGCCTACTAGTTAGTTTCTGTTATGTGTTTCCAGAGTCAATGCCTTTCTTCTTATCATCAAGAGACCTCAAATTTACAGGGAGATTTGCTGTTTCCTCTATTCCATGCTATAAATATTTTTAGTCCCAGACTTAGGCAAGGACAATAAGAATAAAAGCTCTTTGGTGCTAAGAGATCAATTGGGGAGCAACCAATGGTCTTTAATATTCAGTCACAACTTGGCAGAGAACACGATAATAACTCTAAAGTAATTATAACTCTATTTAAAAGTTACTTTCATAAGAATATAAATCGGAAACTGCTAGTTATCTTTCCCACCTTCATGAACGAATCCAACAGAAAGTATAGAAGTCGGGGCCGGAGAGATAGCATGGAGGTAAGGCGTTTGCCTTTCATGCAGGAGGTCATTGGTTCGAATCCGGTTTCCCATATGGTCCCCCATACCTGCCAAGAGCAATTTCTGAGCCTAGAGCCAGGAATAACCCCTGAGCACTGCCGGGTGTGACCCAAAAATCACAAAAAAAGAAAAAAAAAAGAAAAAAGAAAGTATAGAAGTCATAAAAAAGGAAATATGATACCTTAGTGCATAGATATCTTAGTGAATGTTTGAATAACTGGATCCGGTATTTTTTTTTTTTTTTGCTTTCACCCAGGATCCGGTATTTCTAAAGTCACATTACTCCAAGATTTTAAAATATTTTTCTCTTTTTTATGTTATGTCAAATAAATAGGATTTACTCACTAAAAATAAAAACCAAAATGTTGTTTTAACCACCTCACCGGCCCCTTTAAAAATAATCTTAAGTCTTACAACTTAATATCTTATATTTTATGCCCTAAAATGTACTTGTACTGATTTGCACTTTAAGTTTGTACTGATACATACTTAAAAGGTTGTATTGATAATAATATCTATTGACCTATATTTCTAATACATTTTAGTAACATGTTATTTCTTGCCATAATAAGAAATGGTCTTCAGCAAACTGGTCTCTAGAAACCCTTTCTCACCTCTACCATGTAATTTTATTTAACTTATTTATCATTTCTATTATTTCAAGATAATGGTCTATGATAGGGATTTTCTATTAAACAGCTTTGAATTTGACATAATTATTATGAAAATTATTGGTCATTACTCATATTAATAACAGATAAAAATAACTTTCAACTATTTCATAAGCCTAAATAGAGTTGATGGGGAACTTTGAATAAAGATGTAAGTCCGGACACTACATACCACCTGGTCTTCAACACAGAATCTGTACAGAAACCAGAATCTATAACTTCATAAACCTGACAGCAACAACTGTGAGACTGAAGAGCTAACCACCAAGAATGACTAGGGGTTTGGACAACTGAGTATGCCTGGAGCCTTGAGTTGGTCTTATACCAAAATACTTCAGGGGTAAGATCTCCCTGTTTTTTAGGCCAAAGGTCTTTCTTTCCAATTTCTTCCATATTTTGCTGTACATATGAAAATAACAGCTGCACATACATACATCTTTTATTAGTGTATCTTTCATCTCTAAAGAAATAAGGGGGGAGCATACTAAACCTTCAGCTATTGTATTAATGACTTTATTGGTGATACAACAAATTTCACAAATATAACTGCTAGTGAACTCTCTCTCCCCTTCTTTTCCATTTTTAACTCACTATTCTTTTTTCTATTAATAACTTTGCTTTCTGTCATCCTGATACAAATGTATTATGATCAGTTATGTCAAATAGGTGTTACTTTTTCTTTAAATAAATTTAAAAAAATTTAAAATAAGATGTAAGTCTGGAGAAGCTTATTTGAGTTTGCCATATAGGAATAACTAAAGGAAGATGGAACTTATTTTATAAAATAATAATGGTTCCTGCTATAGATTAAAGTAAGGTTAATCCATAGGTAAGATATAACACTTTTACTGCTTTTAATTAAATATATCACACACCATGCATATAGCAAATACATTATTACATTATAATTAATGAATCCATCTGGGCCTCAACACTTATTTTTGGAGGTATTTTTATTACCATTTTAATTACCTCAATAGTGATAGGTCTGTTCAGATATTTCAGATCATCTTGGTTCAAATTTGAGAGGTTATAGGGGGTCCATAAATTTATTAATTTTTTTCAATTTTTGATTTGTGACATAAAGTTTCTCAAAGTAATCTTTGGTTACACTTTGAATTTCTGAAGTATCTGTAGTGACCTCCCCCTTTTCATATTTTTATTAATAATTTTTATTTTGACCAAAGTGAATTACAAATAATTTACAGTAGTATTTTAGGTACATAGTGACATTGAATCAGGGGCATTCCCACCATCAATGTTGTCCCCCCTCCTCTCCTATTCCCAGCATGCATCCCATGTCGCCCCTCCTTTGACCCCTGGGTTGCTAGTATAAGTGGTCCCTTCTGTGTCTAGCTTGTAGTTGGCTTTGGGTTTGGTGTTTAAGTTTGATCATTTTTTATTTTGACTCAAGACTGTTTGGTCTTGGTGCCCTCCCTTATTCTCCCTCAATTTCTGAGGCAGAACAAGATGGTTCGAGTTATGTGATTCTGTTTGAAGGTAAGAAAAGAAAAAGAAAAAGGAAAAGTAGGGGGCAAAAATTTACACCATCAAAAAATGGGAGAAGTCCTTCTAGAGACTATAAAAAAAAGAAGGAAAACGAAAATAATACAAAAATATCACCCCTCCCCCCAAAAACAAAAGACAAACAAATAAACTAAAAACCTGAAAAGCACCACAGCAATAAAGACAACAACCACTAATCACAGTCCTGAAATAAAGACAAATCAAAGCCCGGGGGGGGGGGGGAGGGGGGGAGGCAAAGAAAAGAAAAGAAAAAAAAAACAAGCAATGACAATTACAAAAAAATTTATTAGTGCTATTTTTATTTGCATAGGCACAGTAAAAATTGGGGAGAATAGAAAGGGAATTCCCCTAGTCTAAGAGATACAGGGTTTCTCCACCCTTGACGTATACTGTCATGAGTATAATCACATGCTCTGTACATGCTCTTTTACTCTCCCCTAGGTCCATTGTGTCTAGTGATCCTAGTATTTGCACATGTCATAGGATGGAGTCTTTCTTTACGGTTCTAGAAGTTCTGTTCCATCACTGTTGTTTTAATCAGTCTTCTGTAGTTGGTGCTCTTAGTTCTTGCACCTATCCTAGAATAGAGTCTCTCATTATGTTTCCAGAAATTCTGCTCAGTTGTAGTTGTCTCAGTTAGACCTCTTTTCCACTTCTTCATTCAGAGCCAGATATCCTTGTTAAGTTTTGGCCTGGTTGTCCTATAAGGGAGACACAGGGTGGTGTTGAAGTCTCCTACTATTCTTATGTTTCTATTTATATCTTTCTTTAGGTCTATCCATAATTGTTTTAATTATTTTTTTACTTGTCAAATCACTATTACAATAGCCAGAATCTGGAAAAAATGCAATTACCATGCCCAAGAATAGATGAGTGGCTAAAGAAATGGTGGTTCCTCAAAACTTCTAGAACCACAAAGAAAGACTTCATCATAAGTTCCACTCCTTGACCTGTGTAGATACTGAGATTTCTAGATACAGAGGTCTGATTTTATCACCCAGGACAGAGCAGAAGTCTTCCAAACACCATGAAAGCACCAAGGGGAGAGTAAATGAACCTGAATCAAGTCTACAGTTGATCCCATGACAATATACTCCAAGGATGGAGAAACCCTGTATCTCTTAGGCCAAGGGAATTTCTTTTCAAATGACCCCAAAATTTACTGTGCCTGTTCAGGAGGGGGAAAAAAGGCAAAAAGCACGAAACAGTTTTTTTATTTATTTATTTATCTAGTTTTTGTCAATTTCTTTGTTTTGGTGTGGTTATTGAAGTTGTTGTCTCCATTTATATTTATTTATTTATTTATTTTCCTCTTTTCTTTTCTTTCTTTATGTGCTCTGCCATGTTTTTTTTATCTCAAGACCATGGCTTTTATGTGGGGCTTATCTTTATTGTTGGAGTTCTCAATAGATATTTTATTTGACACTTCTTTTTGTACTGTTGGGGTGTCTCACCTTCTTTTTCCCCTTTGTCTCTCAAACCAATAATGAGAGCATCTAGAAAGACTCCGCCCATTTGTGGAGTATTTGATTTTTACCCCAGTTTATTAATTTTCTCTTCTTCAAACAAAACCACATAACTTGAACTATCTAGTCCAGCCTCCCAGTTAGAGGGGGAAATAAGGGAGGTACCAAGACCAAATAGGTGTAAGACCACTAAGTAGTAAACTAGGCACAGAGCGGACCACTTACTCTAGCAGCCCTGGGGGTGAGGGAGGAGGATTTGGGAGGTAGGATGGGAATGGAGGTGGAGGGAGGACAATTCGGTGATGGGAATTTCCCTGATTTTATGTTAATATGTACCTAAAATATTATTGTCAACAATATGTAAATCACTGATCAAAATAAAAATTATATTTAAAAAAAACGAGAAAGGGGCCGGAGAGATAGCATGGAGGTGTTTGCCTTTCATGCAGAAGGTTATCGGTTCAAATCCTGGCATCCCATATGGTCCCCCATGCCTATCAGGAGCAATTTCTGAGCATGGAGCCAGGAGTAACACCTGAGCACTGCCAGGTGTGACCCAAAAACCACAAAAAAAAAAAAAAAGAGATAGAGAGAGAGAGAGAAAGAAAGAAATGGTGGTTTCTCTACAGAATGAAGTGCTATGCTATTAGGAAAAATATTTAAGTACTGTAATTTGCCTATACATGCATAGATATGGAAATTATTATGCTGAGTAAATTGAGTCAGGGCGAAGTGGAATAAATATAAAATAATCTTATTCATTTGTAAGATACAAGAAAAATATAAGACAGTATGTTAATAATATCTAGAGACAATAAAGATGAAGGTCAGGATGGCCAGTTCCTGGTGAGAATCTTGCCACAAAGAGTAGTGAGTGCAGTGAGAGTAGAAAAGGGTCTACTATGAAAAATACAGTTCAAATTGATCACTCTGAACAACAATTGGGTAACATGAACAGTATCCCCCCCAGTATCCCCCCCTTTTTTTTTTGCTTTTTGGGCCACACCCGGCATTGCTCAGGGGTTACTCCTGGCTGTCCTGGCTGTCTGCTCAGAAATAGCTCCTGACAGGCACGGGGGACCATATGGGACACCGGGATTTGAACCAACCACTTTTGGTCCTGGATCGGCTGCTTGCAAGGCAAATGCCGCTGTGCTATCTCCCCGGGCCCAAACAGTACCCCTTAACATTGTCAAAAAGGAAAAATATTATGAGAAAGAGAGAGAATCACAATGCCTGCCCTAGAGATTGTTTGGGTTGGGTGGGTGGGAGAGAGGGAAACTGTAGGCATTAGTTGTGAAAAAAGTTCAATGGTGAACAGTGATATATATTTTATAACAAACTAAGTTATGAACAATTTTGTAATCACTATGCTTATAGTTAAATTTAAAATGTAAATTAGGTTAAAATTAAGATTTATGCTTAAAGTGAAATTTAAAATTAAATTTAAAAACTTAAGTAGACATCCACTTACCCTCTTCCACATCACCCAACTTTAACTCTACAAAATCCTAAATTGCATGAATAGGCAGCAAGTACAATCAAAAATATTTAGATGATCTCACTCACCTGTGGTATATAGAAAAACAAAATTATTTAAATATCAAATGATGGGGCCGAAGAGATAGCATGGAGGTAAGGCGTTTGCCTTTCATGCAGAAGGATGGTAGTTTGAATTCCGGCATCCCATATGGTTTCCCAAGCCTGCCAGGGCGATTTCTGAGCATAGAGCCAGGAGTAGCCCCTGAGCGCTGCCGGGTGTGACCCAAAAACAAACAAACAAACAAACAAAAAATATCAAATGATGATGAGTCCTTAATGTTTAAGCACAAAGCTAAAGTTACCAAGTGGTAGGGGGAGGACAGGAAAGAGATGACTGAAATGACATAAGGACAGTTATAGTAGGCCTTAGGCACTTTGGTAATGAAGATGCATTAATTCCATAAAACAAAACTAAAATGTCATTACTACTATAGCCATACTACCTGAAATACTATTTAAAAAATAACATTTCAAAGGCTTGAGTGGTAGCACCATGGTAGGGAGCTTGCCTTGCATGCGACTGACCCAGGACAGGCAGCATTTTGATCCTCAGTGTCCCTATGGTTCCCTAAGCCAGGAGTGATTTCTGAGCACATAGCCATGAGTAACCCCTGAGCATCACCTAGTGTGGCCCAAAAACCAAAAACAAACAAAAAATAACATTTCAAGAGAAATTATCTCTCCTTTCTACAGACAGAGAATCTGAATGGGGGATCCTGAGAAGGAAATGGGGAGACTAGTTTAGTCTACTCTCTCTCTCTTTTTCTTTCTTTCTTTCTCTCTCCTCCACTCTTCAATCCTCTTTTTTTGAGGAGTTGTTCTGCTACAACAGGCACTGCTCAAAGCTTACTCTCATATCTGTGCTTAAAAGTTATTTTTTTGTTTACTTGAAGAATCATATTTGTTGCTGAAAATTAAATCCAAATCAGCCACTGGTCAGGCATGCACCTGATTCTCTATCCTATTTCTATACACTTTTGTCTTTTATTCTACTAGGATGGTCCTAGGCAACCTTTAATCATGAAACTGCATTTCTCTCTAGACTTCTAGATACTCTGAATGATATATTTCTCAAATCAGAGGTATCAGAACAGTAGAACCCTTAGATCTAGAAAGTCTGTTTCTTCTTTCCTATCATTTTGGTCACCAAGTTTAGTTAAAGGAGTGGGTACTAAAAGTAATAGAAAGTAGACTTTGAGACAAGACAAATTAATAAAGGGAAATAAGGACAATATAAAATGTGAAAAGTAATTTTGTCAAAATAGACATAGAATTCCTAAGTATAAAAATGACTATAATTTTAATTATTTTAAAACACAGGGCAGAAAGATAGGATGGCAGATAGGATTCTTTTTTGTAGGCAGCCAATCTGAATCCTGCCCCCAGACTCCATATTGTCTCCCTCACCCGGCCAGAGCTCAGGGGACCACCAGTCCTTATGGTTTTCTAACCCTTAACCCTCTCAGCTCAGAACTAGGGTTAAGCTCTGAGCATCACCAGGTAAGGACCAAAAATCAACAGAAGAATAAAGTACTCAAAATGCAATCATTTTTGCTATTTGCTATTTGAAAACTGAATTATTTAATTTTTTACTTTTTTCTCTTTTTTAAACTCACTTTTCTGTCATATTGCAGGCAAAATAAAAGCACATATATTAAAAGAATTGTATGTCTGTGAGTATTCACAACAGCCAGAATCTGGAAAAAATCCAAACCTTGAGAACAAATCAGTGGATTAAGAAACTTTGATACATATACACAATGGAATGCTATGCAACTATTAGGAAAAATGAAGCCATGCATTTATTTTATACATGGACAAACATGTAGAGTATTGTGCTGAGTTAAATAGGTCTTAGGGAGAGGAATATACATAGACTGATCATACTCAGCAAAGGGATATGAAAAAAAAATAGCATAGTATAATAATAATACCCAAACACAATAGAAATGATGGAGGGATTGTAGTGAGAGAGGGGATCACTTTGGCAATAATTTTTGAAAATGACCACTTTGGAAAAGACCTAAGAATTGAAAGAAAGTAAAGTGATATATGTGATTTTACTTCAGTGACAGTGTTGCATGGTTCCCAAAAGAAAAAATTAAGAAATAGAGAGAGGAAAAAAGGAGAAGGAAGGAGAAGTAGAAAAAAGAGGAGGGGGAAGATGAGGGGAAAGAGAAAAAAGGAGTAGAAGAGGAAGATGAGGAGGTGAAGGAGGAGAAGAAAAATGGAGGGGGAGAAGTAAAGACAGGAGGAGAAGAAGATGAAGAAAAAGGAGGAGGAGGAAAAAGAGAAGAAAGAAAAAGGAGGAGGAGGAAGAAGAGGAAGAAGAAAAAGAAGGAGGAGGAGGAAGAAGAGGAAGAAGAAAAAGAAGGAGGAGGAGAAGGAGGAGAAGAAGGAGGAGAAGGAGGAGGAAGAAGAAGAAGAAGAAAAGAAGAAGAAGAAGAAGAAGAAGAAGAAGAAGAAGAAGAAGAAGAAGAAGAAGAAGAAGAAGAAGAAGAAGAAGAAGAAGAAGAAGAAGAAGAAGAAGAAGAAGAAGAAGAAAAGTGGGAAAATGTCTGCCATAGAGGCAGTCTGGGGTATGGGGCTGGGGTAATAAGGAGTAACTGAGGAATTGGTGGCAAGAAATGAAACTGGTAAAAAGATGGGTAATTGAAGATGGTATTACTGAAACCCAACTATCAACTTTTAGCTATGTATCTTACACAATTAAATACATCTTAAATTATTTATGGAACTATCCCCATAATAAATATCATTATAATTTCTATAACTTCCAAAAGGAAAATCAAAAAATTTACTTTTATTTATTATTAGTATATTGCTTTGATCACATCTCGCTCTGCTCAGGCTTACTCTAGCCTCACTGTTCAAAGATCATGCCTGGTTATACTCAGGGACCTTACATAATGTTAGGATCAAAGCCAGGTCAGGAGTATACAAGATAAGGACCAGAGGACTCTGATGTTCAAGTGATATGCTTACAATACTATTTAAATTCCCTTAAGTGAAAAGTTAGTAAATCATAACCACCATCAAAGAGACTAGGACTTCATCTAAACTGTTCCTTTCTCCATAGTTTGATAATCTCAGTTCTATTGATCTAAGGCTTAGGGTTTGTCTTATGCAATATTCTCCCATTGTCCTGTTTCTCTGTATATTACAGGTGAGTGGAGATCAACCAGTATTTCTTCTTCTGACATAGGAAGACTCTGTTTTTATAGTTTTTATAAAGCTATAATAAATAAAATATTTTATACTTATTAAAGTATATTTCTATAGTTCATTGGAACAGAATAAAATTTCATAAATAAACTTACATTTATCTTTTAAATAATTAGGTCATTGAGAAAAACAGATGTTTCCATTAAACATTATGAATAAAATATTATTGGCACTAGATGATTGAATCTCTTATACCCAATGTGTTAAATAAAATAATAATAAAAACAGTTACACTCTTAAAAATTTCATTGCTGATGATCTTTCACACTTCGATTAAACAAGGAATTTTTAGATTATTCTTAGTTTATCAAAAGTGCATCTGCTAATGTAAAACTTGATAAATAAGACATTATCAAAATTCAAAACCTTTTCTCAGTAAAAAGAAATATCATACCAGAAATAAATTAACTCTAAACTAGAAAGTTATAGCCATAAATTATGACACAAATTACTTGTATCCTGTACAAGTTGAGAACAACTCAAAACTCAATATAAAGTTAACAAATAATCCAATAAAAGCTAGATGACTGATGTTGAGAGATCTTACAGTGCATTGGTAGGGCATGGCATGTGCCTTGCATACTGTCAATCCAAATTTAATAACTGGTACTACATCTGGTCCTCAAGACCTACCAGGAGTAATCTCTGGGCACAGAGACACAAGAAAGCCCCGAGTACCGCCATGCATGGGCCAACCCCCCCCACACACACACACATAGATAGAGAGGCATATGTATGTGCAAAATATAATTGTTTTGAAGAATAAATAGAATTTCATAGTAAAGGTTTACTATAAGGACAAAGGAAATACTGGATATAAGACTGCCAATATTTTGAAATGTATTTATGTATTAGTCTTATAATTTAAAATTATTTTATACAGAAGGATGAAGATTACCAAAGAAAACTATGTCAATGGGAAATTTTCTCAAGACCATTTAGAAAGATATTAAAAGATTTTTTATTATATTTTATTTAATATAATAAAGATCCTATTATCCTATTTAAATAATGTCAGAGGGTAAATTGTTCAGCTTACCCTAGAAAGGCTTTCCTCATTCTCTAGTTCTTATTTCAGAATAAAACTCTGGGAGCTGCATTTTAAGGATTCAGAGTTTCTAAAATCCTTCTGGAAAATAAATGATAGGGCCCTAAAATAATTCTAACTTTCATGTGTCAAATCTTTCTTTAGAGCAGGTTATTATTTCATTTCTTTCCTACCACCCTCATACTCACAACCCACAGGCTCCACCAACTAGTAACCCCAAATCACAGAATGCCACCACATATTTCTTTTCAAATTTAGAGTAAATTAAAACTAATTTTGTTTATGTATCCCATGACATACTTCAGAATCATTAGAAGGACCCCATGGTGCCACAAAAGCAGAATGAAGGAAAGCATTGGCTTGTGTGGTTGTTACAGGGACCTGCCTCCTTACAACAAACCCATTGTCAAGAGAGCAGGAGAAATGGGAGACATCACAGAAGGGCTGTAAAGAGAGAAGGCCAGGCAATGTGGCAAAATAAATAATATTACTGGATGAAATATTGCATATATACAATATTATAAGTGTGAAAGACAGAATCTGCATTGGTTATCAGATTGCAAAGAGCACCTTTTACTCTGGTTCACTTTTCAGAAGAGCAAATGAAAGAGGAGTGTCTAGGAGATGGGCTTTTTCTCCCCTGCAGTTATTTAGACCTGATCACTGACCAACTGTGATGAGAGATATCAATGCAGGGGGCCTGGGATACTCTTTTCCTCTGCTGTTAAAAGCATCAGCTCCTACTTGGAGGTGGCTTATGTTTCCCAACTTTAATTTTAGCATCTACAATTAGGCAATTTGCATTTAAATGTGTTGTCAGAGAACTTCCAGAAATCTTTAATAGGAAGACCGATTTGCATTTTAATATACTGTTAAAGAATTTCAAAGTACCTTATTTTAGTGTGAATACTTATTATCAGAAGAATAGCCATTGCTAAAAGAAATTATAATTACCTGGGTACAGTTTAAATAGAGCTGGCTTTCAGAAGCACCATGGTTTTGTTGGTCTTGGTTATAAGTTCCTTGTAAGACAGAAAATCAGAAAGAAGAAAGAAATCTTCTGATCTCAGAGGCCTTAAAAGCAGAATTGATACCTTTCCTGGCAGAGAAATGAGCATGCAAGGGTTAAGTTTGAGTTATTTTTATAAAAGAAGACTCCTAAAAGGAGGAAATAGAAAGGTAGATTTTTCTTTGCGGGCTCTTGACAATGTTCTATGTCACCCCTTTCATATCACCTAAAATTCTGATTAAAGGGCCAGAATAGTACAGCAAGGTAGACCATTTGCCTTCCATGCAGCCAATCTGGCTTCTATCCCTAGCATCCCATATGGTCGCCCTTCAGCCCTCCAGGAGAGATTCATGAGCACTGCTGGGGGTAGCCCAAAACAAAATAAAACAAATAATTAATTTAAATACTGATAGAACTCAGAGATAGAATCCCAACATAGTAGAGAGTGAATGTTACTTCCCAAACTTCTCATTTAATATATTCTTTTTTATTTTTTGGTTTTTGGGTCACACCCGGCAGCACTCAGGGGTTACTCCTGGCTCTATGCTCAGAAATAGCCCCTGGCAGGCACAGGGGAACATATGGGATGCCAGAATTTGAACCACCATCCTTCTGCATGAAAGGCAAACGCCTTACCTCCATGCTATCTCTCCGGCCCCTCATTTAATATATTCTTAAAATATTCCCAAATGAACACTTTAGCTTTTGCCACTGTAGGGAAAATCAAGATCTCATTTAGAATAAAAAACTATATCCTGGGCTGAAGAGATAGCATGGAGGTAGGGCACTTGCCTTGCATGCAGAAGAATGGTGGTTCGAATCCCAACATACTATATGGTCCCCCAAGCCTGCCAGGAGTGACTTCTGAGCATAGAGCTGGGTGTGACCCCAAAAAATCACTATATCCTGCAATTTCTTTGTCTCTTTATCTTCAGTGACTGCGTTACCATTTATTAACTTGATTTTTAAATTGTTTTTGAACCTCTCAACTATCTGCTGTTTCGAGGGTGGATTGACCCATTTTGTTTATGTATTTATTTACGTATTTATTTATTTGTTATTTGAGCACATAATATGTGCTCAGGGGTCACTCCTGGCTCTGCACTCAGAAATCACTCTTGGCAGTCACGGGGAACCATATGGGATCCAGGGATTCGAACCGGAGTCCATCTGGGGTTGGCTTCATGCAAGGCAGAAGCCCTACTGCTCTTCTATCTCTCCAGTCCCTGGATTGACCCATTTTAGAGTAACCTTTCACTAAGCTAATTTCCCTTCATATTATACCCATGAATCACTGAAGATCATATACTTTGAAAGCCAAGCAATCTGAGCCTTGTTGAAGGAAACCAGAAAATAAGAGAAGAAAAGCTGAATGAAGACAGTAAGGAGAAAGGTAAGGAAAAGCAGAAAAGAAAAATAAAGAGTTCAAAATTTTTAGCCTGAAAGTGGGTTTTTCTTGGGGGGGAGCACACAAAGCTGGTGATTCATAAAGCTTATTCCTAGCTCTGAATTTAAAAATGACTCTTAGTAGAGCTAAGGCCAGGCCATGCCATGCAATGCCAAAGACTGAACCTAGATCAGCTCCATTTAAAGCAAGGACCTTACCAATTGTGCTATTTTGATTCTTGAAAAAATGTTAACTTGTCTCCTTAACATACAAACCTCTTTTTTTGTTTAAAAAAATTTCTTTAAGAAGTCTCTCGTCATGCTTATTTTTTCAAAGGTTGCTTCTGTGTTATTAAAATAAAAATATGACACAAATGCAGTCATTTAGGGTAAGTCTCATCTCACCAAACTGAGTTTCAATGGCAATCTTCACTTTATCGGAGTTGCTTCTTAAAAAAGTCAATTAGGAAATCAGGGCCTGATGGAGTCCTTCCATAGCATAGGAAGAAGTAGTAGTCTTGCATACTAGCCAGACTGGATTTTTAGTTAGTTATACCTTCCTTCACTCCCCCTTCCCTATAATAAAACTCATTTTGTACAACTCTTCTCTGTACCTACCCATCAAACATGGTGAAGGCTGCCTAATTCAAATCACTTTTGTTTTTGGCTCAAACACTTAAAATTTTTAATTGGCCTCACCTTTTTTATATCTTATTTTATTTTATTTGGTTTTGGGTCACATCCAATGGTAGTTAAGGGTTATTCCTGGCTTTGCACTCAGAAACTACTGACAGGCTTGGGGGACCATATGGGATGCCAGGGATCATACACAGGTCAGTAGTGTTCAAGGCAAATGTCCTACCCACTGTACTGTACTATAACTCTGTTCCCTCACATTCTTCTTTAAACAGTTGAAAGATATAGGTATTAATATCAAAAAGGGGGGAGTTGGGAATTCATAATCAATGGCACTAAGGGCTTACTCCTGTCTCTGCGCTCAGAAATTGCTACTGGCTCAGGGAACCTTATGGAAGTCTGGGATCGAACCCGCATCCATCCTGGGTTGGATGCACACATCAGCCATGTGCACTGTGGTAAGCCACCTTAATTCTGTGCTACCACTCAGGCCCTATGTTAACAAACAGTACAATCCAACTCAAAAATCATGCCTGTTCATAGTAGTCACTTTGTTGCTTGAAGGATTGAACAAGAGCTAATTTGGAAAGCTGCAGCATATTTGACCTGCTGCAATGGGGGTGTCCCGCTCTGCAGGAATTTTATGAAAACTAGCCAAGATACTACTGAGGAAGATGGTAAGGACCTTACCATGTGTAGCTCTAACACAGAAAGTTGAATTAAAAAGAGAGAGAAATATATCACAGATTCACAGTGTAAACTCCAGGAAGTATAGTTCATTTATTCTATTAACATTTACCACATGCTGTCTGCCTGCCAGGCAGAGGAGCCTTGCAGTGCAATGATGATAAGACAAGATAGGATAATTAAGAGACAGTAATATTTTAAAGTTGTTTCTATGTGTTCCCACCTTAAGTGCCTTTCACTTATTCACGTACTTATTCCTCAAAATAATCAACCTCCCTACTCAAAAATAACAACGATCTATATAGTTAAGAAGCAAGGAAGCTGAGATGCAAGAGTTTTTAAAAGGTACATAAAATGCCACATAGCATTTATGTGGTATAGAAGTTTAGACCTAAACAATACAACAGGGTAATATGGTACAGGTTAGGTCATGCTAAAGACCAAAACCAGGTAATGTCATTTCGAGTCCACACTTTTGTCACCTATTCCACTCTTATCTTTTCCTCTGAGTACTCTCCATCTTTCATGCATTCTTAAAATATCTATGATATAATATCTGGTATGATATGATATATGATATTTGGTATGATTATGGAATTTCATCAATCCATCATGTTTTATTACCCATACTGCTAATGATCATAGAAAAAGATTTGATGATTACAACATGCAAGATAGGTAACAAATCAAAATCAAGGGAGATAAGGGCAGAAACAGTGGCGCAAGTGGTAAGGCATCTGCCTTGCCCGCGCTAGCCTAGGACTGACCGCTGTTTGATCCCCCAGTGTCCCATATGGTTCTCCATTCCAGGAGTGATTTCTGGGTGCATGGCCAGGAGTAACCCCTGAGTGTCACGGAATGTGGCCCAAAAAACAAAAAAGGGGGGGCTATAGACAGCATGGTATAAGCATATGTTGTGCATGGGTGAGACCCTGAGCTCCATCTCCTGACACTACTATTATAGGGTGGGGTTGAGGATAGGGCAGCAGGAGGTGCCTGGAAACACTGATGGATTGAGGGTGGGAATACTGTTGGAATATAGTATGCCTAAGACTCATTTTTCTACAGTTTTGTACATCACACTCTAATTAAATTAAAAATTAAAAAATTAAGCTGGAAAGCCTGTCTAGAGTACAGGTGGGAATGGGGTGGGATAGAGGGAGATTTGGGACATTGGTGGTGGGAATGTTGCACTGGTGGAGGGGGGTGTTCTTTACATGACTGAAACCTAATCACAATCATATTTGTAATCAAGATATTTAAATAGAAAAAAGTTAAAAAAATTAAAAAATTAAATTCTTATGAGTGGGTTTCAAACCTAACAAGGAACAGATAAACTAAACTATCTTTGACATTGGGAAGTCTAAGTCAACAGTGGTTAAATAATGGATTAATTAAATAACAATTTTGCATAGATAAACATAGAATCCAACTGCTGGCTATTAAACTACAAGCAGAAATCTTGATTGTCTATCTGGATCCTGATACTTTGTCCATATGTCAGTGAAGCATGATTCTGAAGCTAAAATTTTACACATCTGGTGGACAATGACAACACATTTATTTGTGTGTTGCAGATTTTTTTCACCAGAAAGGTAAAAGCATACTGGAGAGAGAGATTTGGTCAGACTTTGTGATTTTTTTTAGGGACTTTTGAAGTCCATTTGATTTTCAGTTTTTTAAGATAATACACATTGCTTGATAAAAAAAAAACAGCTCAACAAGTTATTTATAAAGCTTAAGAAAAATGCACACTCTGATGAACAATTATTTGTCATATTTCAATCCCCTAGAGGCTTTTTGGTGCCATCCTATGCTCCTTTCTTCATATATTCTATACACACTCTAGTGCCATTTGCCTCAAAAAGCTGTCCAGTAGCCCAAGAGTGTGAGGATGGGAAGTGGTTACCAAGGCAAAATATTCTGCTAAATATCAAGTTCCCCCAGATGACAGAATGGCAAAGAATAGCTATGTATGCCAATTTTTAATTCAATTCTTTGAAAAATAAAGCAACATGCTTCCACTCTGTAAGAAATAAATACTAGAGTATTAATATTAGACTTGCTTTGAATCCTAGACCCATTGCTGTGTACTTAGCACATAGCATTCCACATCTGAGCCTGTTCCTATGAGATAATACAGATAATAACTAGTCATTACATTTCTTGTAAAAACTAGTATAATACAATAAATCACTACAGCACATTTATATTGGTTATGTGATAAACAGTCTCTTTCGTCACAAAGGCTCATTCATTCAAAATACTGAAGAGTTTTCAAAGATTAACCACTATTTCAGTATTGGAGATAGTCCTTTTTTAAGATTATAGTTTCCGCTGGGCGGGACACCAGAACAGAAAAACCGGCAGCGTTTGCAGCAGCCCGGCTCCCTGTTTGTGACATCAGGCGGGGAAAATCAACGAAAATACGCTTTGCCCAGTGGGGCCCAACTGTGAAAACCTGTGAGTTCTACCTGTGTATGTCTGTCTACTGTCCTCTTGCATGAAACTCTTGGGAGTGGGGCGAAAATCGCTCCAGCAGAGCATGGCCGCTTCGCTTCGCTACGCGGCCGTGCGCTCTTTCTAAGAAAAGAACACAAATCGCAAGAAGAAAAAGTCACACTAAGAACTGTGCTATATCACAGAAGCAAGCATTTCTCTGCGGACTGTCTTCTCTGTTGCATGCTCGGGCCTAAGATTTGATCCTGTGTGAGGCTTCATCCACGGAGGACTCCCCTCCCTTAGAGGTAAGTCAGCCCATCCAGAAAGGGCGGAGCCAGAGGAGAGTGCTGCCTGCATTATATAGCCAATGAATACCACGACAACACGTAGAAAAACCCACAATACAAGTGTGACAATGGGGAAACAACGCAGGCCAGCATCAGACATAGAGAACAAAGATGACAATTCTGATGACCAGATAACGGCCAACCAACTAATCAAACTCTCAGATAAGGACTTTAGACTAGCAATATGGAAGATTTTCAAAGACCTCAAAGAAACCATGGATCAAGTTGAACAGAACACTAATAAGAACCAAGAAAATGTGAAGACAGAAATCACAAAACTCCAAACTGAAATAACATGTCAACTAACAGGCCTGAAAAAGTCAGTAAACGAAGTGAATGACAAAATGGATAAGCTCTGGGACAGGGTATCAGAAGCTGAGAATAGACTTGGTGCTGTGGAAGATGAGATACATAACAATTCCATACAGCAGGAGAGAATGGACAAAAAACTTAAAGCAAATGAGCAGACAATGGAAAAATTAGTCAAAGAATGGGAACAGATGAAAATAGAAGTCTATGATAAGATCAACAGAAATAACTTAAGAATCATTGGAGTCCCAGAGACCCAGGAAGAAAACTTCCAGGAAGAATCAACGGTCAAGAACATCACTAAAGAGAAACTTCCAGAGCTAAAGAATATATGTGATCAAATCCTGCATGCTCGAAGAGTACCAACCAAAAGAGACCCCAGAAAAAACACCCCAAGACACATCCTAGTCACAATGACAAATCCCACAGATAGAGACAGAATTCTGAAAACAGCAAGATCAAAAGGGGAAATTATGTTCAAGCAAGCATCATTGAGATTTACAGCAGACCTGTCACCAGAAACACTCAATGCCAGAAAGCAGTGGTGGGATATTGTGACAAGACTGAATGAAATGAATGCTTCACCCAGAATACTATACCCAGCAAAACTCACTTTCCGGTTTGATGGAAGAATACATGGTTTCACAGACAAAAAACACCTCAGAAACTTTACAGACACAAAACCAGTCTTAAGAGAAAAACTGAAAGACCTAATTTAAAACAAGACTAACCATAAGACACACCAAATTTCGATATAAAGATGGCATTAAATCCCAGGACAATTCTTTCTCTCAACGTCAATGGACTAAACACCAGTCAAGAGACACAGAGTGGCCAAATGGATCAAAAAACTCAATCCAACCTTCTGCTGCCTACAAGAAAGGCACCTGAATAGTCAGAACAAACATAGACTCAAAATAAAAGGCTGGAGAAAAATTATCCAAGCAAACAACATCAATAAAAAAGCTGGAGTGGCCATACTAATATCAGATAATGCAAACTTTATACTCAGGAAGGTTGTAAGGGAAAAGATGGACATTTTATATTAATCAAGGGGTATGTAGAGCAGGAAGAAATCACTCTCCTAAACATATATGCACCAAATGAGGGGCCAGCAAAATATTTAATACAACTGTTGACAAATCTGAAAAATAATATCAATAACAACACAATAATTGTGGGGGACCTTAACACGGCTTTGTCAACACTGGATAGGTCAACCAGAATGAAACCAACAAGAATATACTAGACCTGAGGAGAGAAATGGAAGAAAGAGGCCTAGTGGATAAATATAGGACACTCCATCCCCAGAAACCTGGATACACATTCTTCTCCAATGTACATGGGACATTCTCCAGGATAGACTACATGCTGGCACATAAAACATACCTCCATAATATCAAGAGGATAGAAATTTTGCAGACTACCTTCGCTGACCACAAGGCTCTGAAATTATTTGTGAATTCCAAAGGGACTCAGAAGAAAAACTTTAACACCTGGAAGTTAAAAAGCCTCATACTCAATAACCAGTGGGTCCGAGATGAAATCAAGGAGGAAATCAAAAGGTTCCTGGAAACAAATGACAATAAAGACACAAACTATCAGAACTTATGGGACACAGCAAAAGCAGTACTGAGAGGAAAATTTATAGCTTTGCAAGCACACATCAGGAAGGAAGAAGGAGCTTACCTGAGTAGCTTAATGACACAGCTAATAGAACTAGAAAATGCTCAACAAAAGAACCCCAAAATAGGAAGACAGAAGGAAATAACAAAGCTGAGAGCAGAAATCAATGAAGTGGAAACCCAAAAAACTATCTGAAAGATCAACGAAAGCAGAAGTTGGTTCTTTGAAAAAATAAACAAGATTGATAGACCACTGGCAAACCTAACAAAGAAAGAGAGAGAGAGAAACTTGATAACTCGTATTAGGAATGAAAAAGGAGAGATCACTACTGATATGACAGAGATTTAAAAGGTAATCAGAAACTACTTTGAGAAACTCTACTCCACCAAAAATGAGAACCTGGAAGAAATGGATAAATTCTTGGACTCTTATACTCTTCCACGATTGAAGGAAGAGGATGTAGCATATCTAAACACCCCCATTACCATCGATGAAATTAAAATGGTAATCAAGTGTCTGCCCAAAAACAAAAGCCCAGGCCCAGATGGATTCACTAATGAATTCTTTCAAACTTTCCAAGAGGAACTACTACCAATCCTGGCAAGACTCTTTCATGAAATTGAACAAAAGAAAACACTTCCAAATAGCTTTTATGAAGCCAACATCACCTTGATACCTAAACCAGACAGAGATGCTACCAAAAAAGAAAATTACAGACCAATATCGCTGATGAATGCAGATGCAAAGATCCTCAACCAAATCCTGGCAAATAGGATTCAGTGCCTCATTAAGAAGATCATCCACTACGATCAAGTAGGTTTCATCCCAGGAATGCAAGGATGGTTTAACATCCATAAATTTATCAACATAATACACAACATCAATAACAAGAAAAATAAAAACCACATGATCATATCAATAGATGCAGAGAAAGCATTTGATAAGGTCCAACACCCATTCTTGATCAAAACTCTCAGCAAGATGGGAATGGAAGGAACCTTTCTCAATATAGTTAAGGCCATCTACCACAAGCGAGTGGCAAATATTATCCTCAATGGAGAAAAACTAAAAGCATTCCCTCTAAATTCTGGCACAAGACAAGGCTGTCCTCTCTCACCACTCCTATCAACATAGCACTGAAGTACTTGCTATAGCGATTAGGCAAGAAAAAGATATCAAGGGAATCCAGATAGGAAAGGAAGAAGTCAAGCTCTCACTGTTTGCAGATGACATGATACTCTACTTAGAAAACCCTAAAGACTCTACCAAAAAGCTTCTAGAAACAATAGACTCATATAGCAAGGTGGCAGGCTACAAAATTAACACACAAAAATCAATGGCCTTCCTATACACCAATAGTAATAAGGATGAAATGGACATTAAGAAAACAATCCCATTCACAATAGTGCCACACAAACTCAAATATCTTGGAATCAACTTGACTAAAAATGTGAAGGACCTATACAAAGAAAACTATAAAACTCTGCTCCAAGAAATAAGAGAGGACACACGGAAATGGAAACACATACCCTGCTCTTGGATTGGCAGGATTAACATCATCAAAATGGCAATACTCCCCAAGGCATTATACAAATTTAATGCTATCCCTCTAAAGATACCCATGACATTCTTCAAAGAAGTGGATCAGGCACTTTTGAAATTCATCTGGAACAATAAACACCCTCGAATAGCTAAAGCAATCATTGGGAAAAAGAATATGGGAGGAATTACTTTCCCCAACTTTAAACTGTACTACAAAGCAATAGTTATCAAAACAGCATGGTATTGGAATAAGGACAGGCCCTCAGATCAGTGGAATAGGCTTGAATACTCAGAAAATGTTTCCCAGACATACAAACACCTAATTTTTGATAAAGGAGCAGGAAATCCTAAATGGAGCAGGGAAAGCCTCTTCAACAAGTGGTGTTGGCACAATTGGATAGCCACTTGCAAAAAAATTGAACATAGACCCCAGCTAACATCATGTACGAAGGTAAAATCCAAATGGATTAAAGACCTCGACATCAGCCCCAAAACCATAAGATATATAGAACAGCACATAGGCAAAACACTCCAGGACATTACAGGCATCTTCAAGGAGGAAACTGCACTCTCCAAGCAAGTGAAAGCAGAGATTAACAGATGGGAATATATTAAGCTGAGAAGCTTCTGCACCTCAAAGGAAATAGTGCCCAGGATACAAGAGCCACCCACTGAGTGGGAGAAACTATTCACCCAATATCCATCAGATAAGGGGCTAATCTCCAAAATATACAAGGCACTGACAGAACTTTACTAGAAAAAAAACATCTAATCCCATCAAAAATTGGGGAGAAGAAATGAACAGACACTTTGACAAAGAAGAAATACAAATGGCCAAAAGACACATGAAAAACTGCTCCACATCACTAATCATCAGGGAGATGCAAATCAAAACAACGATGAGATACCACCTCACACCCCAGAGAATGGCACACATCACAAAGAATGAGAATAAACAGTGTTGGCGTGGATGTGGAGAGAAAGGAACTCTTATCCACTGCTGGGGGAATGCCGTCTAGTTCAACCTCTATGGAAAGCGATATGGAGATTCCTCGAAAAACTGGAAATCGAGCTACCATATGACCCAGCTATACCACTCCTAGGAATATACCCTAGGAACACAAAAATACAATACAAAAACCCCTTCCTTACACCTATATTCATTGCAGCACTATTTACCATAGCAAGACTCTGGAAACAACCAAGAGGCCCTTCAACAGACAAATGGCTAAAGAAACTGTGGTACATATACACAATGGAATATTATGCAGCTGTCAGGAGAGATGAAGTCATGAAATTTTCCTATACATGGATGTACACGGAATCTATTATGCTGAGTGAAATAAGTCAGAGAGAGAGAGAGAAAAACGCAGAATGGTCTCACTCATCTATGGGTTCTAAGAAAAATGAAAGACATTCTTGCAATAATAATTTTCAGACACAAAAGAGAAAAGAGCTGGAAGTTCCAGCTCACCTCAGGAAGCTCACCACAAAGAGTGATGAGTTTAGTTAGAGAAATAACTACATTTTGAACTGTCCTAATAATGAGAATGTATGAGGGAAATGGAGAGCCTGTTTAGAGTACAGGTGGGGGTCAGGTGGGGAGGAGGGAGACTTGGGGCATTGGTGATGGGAATGTTGCACTGGTGATGGGTGGTGTTCTTTACATGACTGAAACCCAAACACAATCATTTATGTAATCAAGGTGTTTAAATAAAAAAAAAAGGAAAAATAAAAGATTATAGTTTCCCCATAGCTTCAGTATTGGAGATAGTCTTTTTAAGATTATGGTTTCCCCATAGCTTCATTATGTTTTCTGACAAAATGCTACTAACAAGATCCTATTATCCCAGTATTTCTCACCTTATAACATCAAAATCATGTGACAGTGTAGTCAGTCATTCTTCTGAATACTGAAATCCTTAGGGAGGGAGAAAAGAAATGAAACCATCAGCAGAACCAGGCACAGTATTGGCATGTTGTGGTTGTTATTATTGCTGTTTGTTGCTGTTGTTTTAAAAAAAATTGTTGCCTGCCTGTAATTAAAGCAATAATGTTATACTATGCTGGTATTCTACTTGGAAATAAATGTAAATAGACATTTACAACACCTGTATCATTATTATAAGTAGATAATTATCTCCCTACACCTGTTGGCTTGATAAGGCAATCAAACCAAAGCTATTTCCTCTCATTAAAAATTAGCACACAACTCAATCTGCTGCATTTTTACTCAGTAGTAGGAAGGTGTTAAAAAAAAAAACACAAGACAAGAGGCCCCAAAACTAAATCTCTTAGACTGAGACTTTCTGTACCAACTTTGACATAATTATAGTTTCAGCTCTTCCAGAAATGAACTCTTCAACCAGTTAGGAATCACTTAATCAGCCCTAGGTAGATAATATGCCTGATAGACCATAACCATCTCCTCAAGGAAAGTAGTATTTCTGCCAATCATTTCTGTCTATAATAATCTCTCATTGTATTTGATACCCAGAAGTTCCTTTCAATGTTAGAGCAGATGCTACCTAGTCAAATAGATTTCTTGCTCTACTAAGCCCTTTAATCATTTAGGATACCATACTTTATCTTTTAACAAAATTCAGTTTATTAAGGCTGGACTGTGTGTCTGGTAAATAAGAAAAACAGGGGTTTAAATGTGGAATTCTAAAGAAAGAAACTTCCCTTAATTGTGGCCAACCCCAGTTTGAGCCCTGGCACTGTAAATGCTCCATCCCAGCCATGCCAGAAGTTATCCCTGAGAGCAGTACCAGGAGAAAGTCCAGAGCACTGTTGGGTGTGCCTAAACTACCACAGCAATAAAAGAAAGAAATCACATTTGTTTCCACTGCGATAGCATTATTGTAATGGACTAAAATGATATGAGATCTATGTAGTAAAAAGGTAACTTTTTATTTGATTTAATACATAGACATTCTATTAGATGAATCAATTAATTTATGTGAATGCACTAACATTCTAGTATTAAAATCATATTTCTAAATACAAAAAATAAATGCTAAACAACATGTATTAAATATATTTGCATCTTAATTGTGGTATTGTGTATTTTTATTTCATCTTTAGGCCATTCTGTTTTTCTCAAGGTCATATGTTAAAATTAATATGCCTAATCTGTATACTGAGAAAAATACTTTTTTATTCTTTCAATATAAGCAATATATAAGTGAATTTTGTTCACAAATTAAACTAACAAAAAATAATTATTTAAAATATGTAGATCTTAATGTAAACTGAGAGATAAGTTGAAAATCATTGGTCTAATCTAGTTTGCTATACATCACTTACTTACACTTTAAGTGCATATTTCTTGCCAAAATAGTGTGTGCTAGAAAAAGTGCTGGTGCAATACTAATAGTTCTGTCATTTTGGATCCTGAATAGGGACTCCATTAAGAGAAGAGGCAAAAAATGACCCTGGTCTGAGCCTCCACTAATGGAGAAAACAAACCCTTTATCATTTTCTCCCATGCACACAAGCTCTGATATTTTTCTGCAATAATTTTCCTATTCTCACTCTAAAGTTAAGATCTTTCCTACTGGAACACTATCACTAATATTTCTTCAACCTTGAGCATTCTTTTGCCAATAATCTAAAAGTTTTATATATGTTATAAATTGCAGTACTAATATTTAAAGAATCTTGGTAATTGGTAATTGGTAATTACAACCCAGGTCAGCATACTTATTATCATTCACCACAATCCATCTATTTTTTTATGGTTCATCTTTTCCATGAAGAAAAAACATGAATCCAATTTTTCCTTTTGTAGCACAATAAATAGAATAGTTTAGTACTCAGTAAATAAATTCTAACTAGATTAATATAAGAGTTTTCGAGAGAAAGAAAAATTATACTCATTTTATTTTTAATTCTCCAGTGATTTATTTAATAAAGGTGATTCAATAATGTTTAAAACTTGTGTTAGAATTAAATAGAAGAGAAGGCCAGAAGTATGTTTTTATCAAAGATTTGGGTGCTTCATAAGATTGGGTGAAGGTAAGTGGAATCAGACTTCTTTCCCCCAGATGTATTTGCCAGTTCTACACTGACAGATCTGCAATATCGCTGCAATCAATGTATTTTTATGCTTGAAATATTCATGTACAGATTACACAAGGAACTTGCCAGTTGACCTTGCATAAGACATTGAGATAAGTCTCCATGTTATTTAAATGAACCATCTCCATGAAAAGAAATGATGAAGTTTGTTAATTTGTGCAAACACAGAAATCTGTGAATGAATGGACTGAAGCAGAGGGGTTGGAGACTTAATAAAGTAGATAAGATATTTGCTTTGTACACAGCATTCTGGGTTTGATCCTTGCATCACAGATGTCTCTACAGCCTCACCAGAAATGATACCTGAGTACAGAACCAATACTAAGCCATGAGCACAGTTGGGTATAGCCTAAATTAACCCAAAAACTTCTGCAGAGAGGTATAGAGTGTGTTGGTTAAAATTCTACCCATTTTTAGAAGCAGAGAGGGAGGAGAGGAATTTATGCGTACTTATGAAGATCCTCTGGCATCTTAATTTTCAAAAAGTCCTTCCTTTGTATTTTTTAAAATAATACATTTATTTAAGCCCTGTGATTACAAACATGCTTGTAATTGGGTTTCAGTTACGAAAAATGAACACTCCCCTTCACTAGTGCAACCTTCGCACCACCAATGTCCCCTATCTCCCTTCTCCCTCTCCCTGCCTGTATTCAAACTAGGAAATCTATTTCACTCATCTTTGTATTTTTATTGACTTTTTAATTATTTTCTTTTGAAGAGAGTAGAAATAAACAATTTTACTACCTGCTCTTAAAAAAAGGAGCATTAAATAATAATCCAAGATACTTGAAAAAAAAAAAAGGAGCATAGGGGGCTGGAGAGATAGCATGGAGGTAAGGCGTTTGCCTTTCATGCAGAAGGTCATCAGTTGGAATCCAGCTTCCCATATGGTCCCCCGTGCCTGTCAGGAGCAATTTCTGAGCATGGAGCCAGGAGTTTCCCCTGAGCACTGCCGGGTGTGACCCAAAAACCACCACAAAAAAAAAAAAAAAAAAAAAAAAAAGGAGCATAAGGGGCTATTTGCTCTACCACATACCTTAGTATTTTTAAAATAATACTTTACTTCTGAATCTATGTCTAAATCAATAGGCCCAGTTAAGCTTCTTGTGGGAAGAATCTGCTCCTTCAAAAAAGGAAAAATCTCAAGTGAGCTTTCTATGACTATTATACCTCTTTGGTTTTTAAAACTCTTTTTTTCTCAAAATTTTATGAGTCAATTCCAGATTTTTGGTGGTCATATGTAGCTAAATTTCTTACTGCTCAATATAAAATGTCAGTGATCACATACCCATTTTTTGAGTATATAAATATATATAAATATAAATAATATATAATATAAAATATATAATATATATAAATATATAATATAATATAATATAAAATAAATGTAAATATATATAAATATATATTATATACTATAATATATATATAAATATATGCCACCCTGACAACTTAATAAACTGTCTCAGAAAAATATAATTCTTCCACGGCTCACCAAGAGCTGTAGGGCTCCAGCATGGGTTGGCCTTGTGCAGGCAAATGCCCTATCTGCATTGCTATGTCTCAGCCCCAAGTACACACATTTTAAGGTTAATTTAAATTGTGCAATTTATAGAGTTCTAATAACTACCATGATAAATTCATAAGATCTATCTATTCATAAATTCTGTTGAGGACAAGATACCAAAAATGTATTATATACAGAATATTTTACATAAAGACGTTTTTTCCCATTTCACTGGCCACATTCTTAGAATGCAGTGTGGTTTCTCCTTGCACAAAGAAAATATTCTACATATGTTTGAAGGATTAAAAGAATAAATAGTGTTGGGGTCAGAGTGATAGTACAATGGGTGGGATGTTTGCCTTACAGCTGGCAGAACCTGATTCAATCTCTGGCAGCCCATATTGTCCACTGAGCTTCCCAGGAGTTACTACTGAGCATACAGCCAGGATTAACCCCTGAGCACTGCCAACTATGTCCCCCCAATAAGAGAATAAATAGTGTGAACTAGTATAAATGTTAATAAAAATGGAAATATTAGAATGAATATGAATATGGGCAAATGTGGTTACAGATTAAACATTTCAAAGCAATTGAGGTTTTAGGGAGTTTGTTAAGCAGTATAAATGATGGTGTGTCATCCAGGTGACATCAATACTACACCACTAAATAACTCACGATAAATTGAGTCCCACAAATCTAATAAGAAAAGATGTTTAAACCCCTGCTGATTACTCTATGGATAGAAAAGAAGAAAAAGGATAAGATTTTAAACTCAAACCAAATAAAGTTGGCTTAGTGGTTCCCTAAGTTATAAAAGTTTTTCATTCATTTGATTTTGCATTGCAGCTTAAAGTGCTTACTCTATTGATTTATAAGCACTTAAAAATACTTGATCCTAACAAGTTTATGAAATTCAGGATCCTCAACTGTGAGCAAGAGTGTTTTAGAATAAAACGATCCTTTGAATTTTTTCAACGTTGTATTTGAGGCTAGGGGTATCGGGATATAAAAGCTCTCTTAGAATTTATAACCTAGTCAGGATATATAAATAACTGAAATATAATTTAAAATGACAGTGAAATGTGGACAACAAATCTTAATAATTATAGCCTACATCTGACTTTATAAAAGGCATGTGTCACACTGTTCATCTTGTCTATTTTAATTCTTTAACATGCCTTACTCAAAAGCTCTTATTTTTTACTACTAAGCACATTTTCAATTTCTGTATGAGATATATTGATCACATTTCCAACCAGAGGCCATCTTACCTAATATGTAATCCATTTGTAATTAATATTAGTCACCTAATAGAATGAGAAGTTTCTAGTGATAAAACTAGTTTCTAATGATAAAAGTTTCTAATAAACAATTTCTTCTAATTACATAAAAGAAAGGCTCCCAACCTTCTCATTTTAATCACTAGGCTTTCCACAACTTCTTGTTTCTTTTTACTTTATGAAAAAGCAATAGTGATATTTTAGAGGTTCTCCTCTAAGTCTCATCCCAAGAGAATTTAGGCAGACTATAGTTATTATAAGACTCCTTGGGGACATTTTTGGAGGTTTCAGCTATTAGTCTTTCCGAGATTATTTTCCTGAATAAGCACAGGAAATAATGAACCTTGTGGTTTGAATTGCTCTCTCATTCTGAAGGCTCACCTATGGGTGATTCTGTTAGCAGTGCTCCAAAAAGCATTTACCTTAGACAGATGTTCTGATAATCTTTCTCTTTGCACCAAATGTTACAATATCCTTGTTATTGTTGTTGTGTTGTTGTTGTTTTTATAATTAGTTTTAAGAGGAAGTGTCCACAGAAGTCAACTCTTTTGGCTTAGGCTACAATTTAAAAGTAATTAAAGACTTCCACTGAATATTAGACCACAATTTAAGAATTATTAAAGGCTCCCACTGATTTTAGGTTCCAAACCATGAGAATAGAATAGAATATTTGCCTCCTGCACAAGGAACTACAATTACACTTTCTTTATTTTTCTGTTTTTTTGGCCATACCTAGCTGCGCTCAGGGATTACTCCTGGCTCTGAGCTCAGAAATCTCTCTTGGCAGGCTCAGGGGACCATATGGGATGTGAGGGATCGAACCTGGGTTGGCTGCATGCAAGACAAATGTCCTACTTGCTGTGCTATCATGCTGGTCCTGAGTGATATATGCATCATTTGCCCAATGATGCTGTGTACATTCACACAGCAAAGTATGGTCAGAAAAATAGAGACTGGAATTTTACAAAGTGTGGTCTAAAAAACAAGAGATAATACCATGGGTAGGGCATCTACCATGCATGTAGCCAATGTCAATTTGCTCTCTAACACATCATATGGTCCCTAGAACTCTTTATGAATGATCCTTAAGTGAAAATCCAGGTGTGAGCTCAGATGTGGCCAAAAGAAAAAAAGCAAACAAAAACTCTAAAACCTAGATTTAAATCCAGTAATAGTTACAGCTAGGCTATAATCTATTTTTACCCTGTGGAAACTTGAAAACAATCCCCATGTAATTGGTGGAGGAAAGCACAGATGAAGTTCTAGCCTGGAAGGTATTGTACTATTATCTCTTTGGGTTATTCTTTATGAGCCAGGAATTTGTTTCTCGAGATCAACATCTATAATGAAGTATCTAACTACATGACCTCAAGCAAATGATTTAACTTCTGCAACTATCCATACTATCATTATTAACATCATAGACATTTTTTTGATTTGAGTACACCAGACAGTTCTCTATAGCTACTTCCAGTGCTTTACTCAGAGATTTTGCATAATCTCTGATTTAAAGAACCAATATATTACTGGAGATTAAACCAGGCCTCCTGCATGTAAGGCATGTGGTCAATTAAGCATCACTGGTTCCTAGAGTTGTGGAGCTTCCTTAGTTAAGGTTTCTTCATTGCTAACTGTTGAAATTTTCATTTGTCATTTGATTGTCTGAGGCGAATTTATATTTTAAATTGGGTTCATTTTGAGCACTAACCAATGATTTTCAAAAGTCATAGGCAATTTGTCCTTTTTAATTCAGTATCAGAAATTGTTTGGGAAATTGTCAGTACATCCAAAAGACGAAGATTCTGGTCCTCTGATTGCATTGACTGTTTATTCTCAATCTCATGGAAAGTGCTTTTCATGATATCGTAGTAATTGTTAGGAGATACATTTTCCAAGCAAATTGGCTTCCTCCAGCGACCTAGGCAGGCCTTAGAAACACAGGACAGTTAACAACAGTCGTTACCCTAGAGACACTCCTACACAACTGCCTACATCTTTTCCAAGTCCCACATGGCAAACAATGTGATGGTTATTTAGCTAAAAACATACCAGGCAACAACTCTTTTATAATTCCTGAATTGTTTAAAAAGAACTTTTTTTATTAAAAGAATTCTATTTTAAGTTCAAAGTAGAAAAATATATTTCCATATTTTATTTAAATTGTATTTTTTGTATGAATTGTTCTCTTCTCAAAGGAATTTAATCTTTCAATATCATATACCTTCAACTAACCAAAATTTTATTTTATTTATTTATTTATTTTGGTTTCTGGGGCACATCTGGCAGTACTCAGGGGCTACTTCTGACTCTATGGCAGGCTCAGGGGACTATATGAGATGCAGGGATTAGAACCACCAACCTTTTGCATGCAGGGCAAACGCCTACCTCTAAGCTATCTCTCTGGCCCCCAAATTTTATATTTTTATAAATGATACATTTTCAGTAGGTGGAAGAGATTACTATAACTTTTGGTTGACTTAGATGGCCAGCATCTTCAGAAAACTACAAAAACGGGTTCGGGGGCTTATTCCACCCCCTACAATTCCTGGGAAAAAAGGGTCAGAGGCAGGATTATCCATATCTAAATATTTAATGAGAGATAAAGAGTCTGGAGCAAGAGACACACAAAATGCAGAAAGAGCAAACGAGTCACCACACAACCCTGGGGCACAGGAACACCAGCAACAGCAGGAGCAAGGTTAAGCAGGCAGTCAGGCAAACAGTGAGGCAAGCTCACTCTGGACTTGATTCACTGAGGCATCAAGGGCCAGCTGGACCCCCCAGTCTCCTAGACCAGCAGGCTCCCTCTCACCAGAAGGTAGGCTCTGGCTAGAGTTATCCAAGTTCCTTCAATGGCAGTTACAGGGGGCAATTACAGGGCTTCTCATAACTGATGTCATCATGCTTGTCATCAAAGGAACAAGAGAAGACACCTTAGGACTTTTCCTATATCATAAATATATATATGTACAAATATACATATGTATATAAGTATATATACATACATATTTATAAGTATTGCTATTTTCTTTACCTATATATCTGCAGTAAATCCATTTTATAGGGGACTCCTTAGCAGTTCTTGTTATTCATAGAGGTCATATCTAGTGGTAATGGGGGTGTGAAGATTAATATACAATGCTCAGGACTTGCTAGGGCCTCAGTCTAACCCTTTGAGCTAATTTTCAGACCCATACATTTATTTTTAAATTAAAAATGTGTGAGAGAACTTCCAGTTTGTGAAATTATACAAATTATTTCCTACTTAGAATAAGAAAATACATTTGCTAAACAAGCACTACTTATTTGATGAGTAAATTTATACAAGTTATCTAAAGTATAAAATCACAATTCTGGTGGTCATGAAGACCCAGGAACATACATAGTATCATAGCCCTAATAAATGTAATAAGTCTTTTATGATAATTTATTTATAATGCTTTAGGTTTATTATAATAAAAATGTAATAATTTGTGTATTTTACTATCATATAAGACCAAAAAGCATATATTGGCTCTATCTGTAGTACAAACTTACACAGATACAAATTTTACATCGGCATAATTATATATTAGATATATGTACATATAGTTATGCACTAATATAAATATGTATATGGTGGAGAGAAGAAAACATATTTGCTTAGGGATAAAGTTGAGCATTGAGAAAGGGATTGAATTTAGTACATAACTATAGACCTTCAAGCCTACAATATGTTGGATATAGCTGGTGGTGATCCTTTACCAAATGAAACTGCTTAAATTGCAATATTTTAAATCTTATCCTTTTTTTAAAGATATTGAAAATGGCTCCAACCAGGTCTGACTTTAAATCTTGGGTCACAGAAATGGCCTATTGTCTGCCTAGTGGTCTATGACAAAATAGGTCCCTGATATTAAAGACATGAACTCACAGGGAGGAATAAACAGAGATGGGGAAAGAAGAGGAAATAAGGTAAACCAAAAAGAGACCTTACAACCTGCCACAGACTGTGTTAAGGGCATTCATTATATTTCCCAAGTCACCACCGAGGTCAAGAGAGAGATGGGCAGAAAACACAACCTTTGCCCTGACTTGCCTGATTTTGCTGCATCTAGTTTCACATTCCTAAGCAAATCTGCCTTTCAGGATTTCCTGACATGAGCTTCTTATTTCTCTGCAATTCAAAGAAGTAAGTAATTCTGCATGATCTGATTGAACTTCACTCAGATAAAAATTCATCTCTAAAACCACAGAAGGCAATTGTCACCTTAACTGTCCTAATCAAAGAGGAACATTTTTGTTTCTTTGAGTTTTCATAGGGAGGAGGCATTCATATTTATTATTTATCTACTTTGTCTTTTCATAAAAAGCATTCAAGTCACCAGCCCAATGTTTCCACTGATTCACTGAAGTAATATCAACAGATTAAAATATTTATAATTTTTTTATAAAAGCAGCAAAGAGGAAAATCAAGATTAACTCTGAAATGGTTTTAGGTAATCTTCTCCACAGGGTTACTTAGAAGATAATATTTATTCAGCCTTTCCTTCACCAAAATAATAAACATGGATTCAGAAAAATGATAAATGGGTTGGCTGTCACTTTGATAATATAAATAAATATTTTATATTTTAAAAAGCCTAAAATATTTGATTTACAAATGTGCCCCCCATACAAACTTCAAGCACCCAATGACATTTCTGTATATATAGATGCATCCACACAGGCAATTGTGCATAGAAATTTTTAAGATCCCTCCCCATTAGAAATCAATTATAAACATCATTAGAAAACTCGTGGAGACAGATCAAATTTCAGAAGACTGAAGAATAAGTTTAAATTATCATTCCTGTGGGCAGGACCCGAGACCTCTGAGAAAGACTAGCCCTCAGGGAACAATGGCAGAAATGATCAAAATCCCAGTCCACAAGACAACAGACAGGAGGCCCAAGCTGTCTGCCGTGAATCAGGTCACACAGCAGAAACCCAAAGAGGATTTTTATGACACCCTGATGACTTAGTAACAATATGGAGATTCCTCAAAAGATTGGAAATTGAACTCCCATATGATCCAGCTATACCACTCCTAGTGTTATACCCTAGGAACACAAACATACAATTCAAAAATCACTTCCTCACACCTATATTCATTTCAGCGCTATTTATAATATTCAGACTCTGGAAACAATTCAAATGCCCTTCAAGAGATGAATGGCTAAAGAAACTGTGGTTCATGTACACAATGGGATATTATGCAGCCATCAGGAGAGATGAAGTCATGAAATTTTCCTATATGTGGATGAACATGGAATCTATTATGCTGAGTGAAATAAGTTCGAGGGAGAAAGCTAGACACAGAGTAGACTCACTCATGTATAGGTTTTAAGAAAAAATAAATACATTATTGTAATAAGGCCCAGAGGCAATAAAATTAAGGGCTAGAAGGACCGAAGGTCTGGATTGGTTCACAATATAAAGCTCACCACAAAGAGTGGTAAATGCTGTTAGGAAAAGAACCACACTAACAACTAGCATGACAATGTTAAAGAATGAGAGAGGTAAAAAGCCTGTCTCGAACACAGGAAGGGGTGGGGGAGGAGGGACAGTGGTATTGGTGGTGGGAATGTTAAACTGGTGAATGGGGGTGTTCTGTTTATGACTGAAACCCAACTACAAGATGCTTGTAATTATATAAATATATTATATTATAAAAATAAAAAAGTATTATTCCTTATCATTGTTTCTCTAAATTCATTGTAATGTCCTTCCCAGATATAAAATAACATTGAAAAACTATTCATTGCTTCCTCTTACTTGTGAAATAACTACTGAATTTTGTTCTGACATTATAATAAGTCCTCATTTATGTACTTAGGTGATATTAGTCTCTTAGGTGATATTTTATAACTCACAACAAATCTATGATAGTTATTATATTAAGAAACTAAGGCAGAGAAAAAATGATAAAACTTGCCTGAGAACATGAAGCTGATAAACATAAGGCTGTTAAGACAGATAATTACACTCTATAGGCTGTTTAAAAAATATTTCCCTGAACACTGGTTGGTGTGATCCCAAAACAAAGTGAGATAAAGTAAAATTTTCTATTAAAGTGTCATGATTTATATAGTTATTCATAATAGTTTCTGGCATCGTATTCTTACAACAGTCCCACCACCAGTGTCAACTTGCCTCCACCACTGTCCCACCAAGTGTCCTTCCCAGCACCCCACTTGCCTCCTCAATAGGCATATTTTTAAGATTGGTTACTTCAGTTTTGGTTTAATAATTATAGTGTTGTTGGCTCTGTGGTTTAGATATATCAGTATGTGCTACATACCACTGATGTGCTCAAGGCCAATGACCCTTGCCCTTATTACCTCCTCTCTATCTTGTCATTAACTCTGTTTTTAAAAAGGCAACATCCCTCACTTCCTGTTCATGTCTAATTATTACATAAAGACTCCTCAGTTTGACTCTGAAAACTCTTCAAGCATCACCTTAATTGACCCATCCAGATTTGTCTTCTATTTCAAGACTTTATATAGATCCAAGATGCTGGCCAAATTGGGATTGGCGACTGTCCCATACATTAGGAACTTTCCCTCATTTAGCATTTTATTAATGTTATTTTCTCTGTGTAAATTTCAGACACTTAAGAGTAGAGAGAAAAGTGCAATCACATATAAATATTTATGCACAAATATAATTACAGAAGCTAACATTTACTACTGTTTGCTATGTGCCAAGAACTATTCATCAGTCTACACAAATATATAATAAGTGCAACTTTATATAATGATACAAATAGAAATAAAAGATATTGTGCTGCAGATAAGGACACTAAATTGTAGGGAAAATAGATTATGTACAAAACAACTCAATAAATGGTAGAATACTAATCTACTAACCATACATTCTAGCCTGCATTTATCCCAGTCCAATTTGCTGTAGATAACTCTTAAACACATTTATATATTCCTTAAAACAAGAACTACTTTAAACCAGAGGTGCCTACAGATACAGAAAAACAGTTTTGAAGACAATTTTAGCAGAACAAAAGTAAATAAAAGCAAAGAATTTCAAAGCACACTATCAACCATCCCAGCTTCACTGGGAGAAGATTCCTGTCCCCATGTCATTGAAGACTCTGCTTAGATGAAATGCCAAGAATTCAAGCTTTACTTTGTCTTTCATATACTGACATGGAAGAAGATTATTAAAGGAAATAACCAGTGTGTACTGCATCCTCTCTTATAAAGCTCTGCCAGAGATATCACCAAGGAAAATTGCTTGCAATCCTATTCCTTGCTATAGGTGGCTGTGAAAAGTGATGCTGTTTGAGAGAATATTGGAACCAATTATTAACTCTGGTTGCTCAAGACTATAGAAGTTTTTAAAACTTTGAAACAGTTCATTCCCTGGGGAGATTTCTTAGGTTTACATGATAGCAGTCACCTGAGAAATCTTGTATGAATCTAAGAGGAAGTTATTTAAACAGCCCAGCAATAGAAATATTTTTTAAAAATATGATTTGGGGGCCATAGCAAAAGCTCACAGCAGGATTGGGCATTTGCCTTGCTTATCCAGGTTCAATCCCCAGCATCCCATATGGTCCCTCAAGCCTGCCCGAAATGATTTCTGAGTGCAGAGCCAGGAGAAACCCCTGAGCTCTGCTATGTGTGACCCAAAAGCCAAAAAAAAATCGAATTTTGCTTCTAAAATGAGCAGAGACTCAAGTCAGCAAAATTTGAGACTTCTAATTTTATCTGACCCATTTGGTTGCATGCTGCTTCTATGACAATGACACTATCTGTGATATCACAGTGAACTAGCAAGGTATGGGAAGAATACAGGTCTCAGTCAAGGTCAGGAGATGTAGAGTTGAGCCGCATTAGATACTTAAAAGCAGTGTAATCTTGAGGATGTTACTTGATCTACTTGAGTCTAATATTCATGAAGATAATCTAGTCTATTGATTTTTGTGTTGCTAATACAAAACCCAAGTAAATAACTCTGAGGACTACAATCTGACAGAATAAGAGTGTTGGCACAAAAGTAAAAATAAATGTGAGAAGAATTTCAGAAAGAAAATATCAACCCATAATATAACCCTATAACAGAAATGATGTTGGTAATGTTGAAGAAATAAAATATAGGGCCGGAGCGGAGGTGCAAGTGGTAAGGCATTGTCCCCGAGCCAGGAGCGATTTCTTAGCACATAGCCAGGAGTAACCATGAGCATCACCGGGTGTGGCCAAAAAAAAACAAAACTAAATAAAAAAATATAATGGAAATAAGATAGAATGAATTATATAGATATAATAAAAAGAAAAGAAGATTATAAGAGAGGATTTGACTGATGTATGTGTCATAAGAGATTTTGAGGCTGAAACAAAGAATTTAATTTTATTCCTAACATAGTGGAAATTTATTGGGGAGTTTGTTTCTATTACTGTTCATGCTGACATGTCCAAATACTTTTACACATAAATTTGTAGTAAAATGTTAAAGGCTACAATTTATTTTTTTAGTAAAAGAAAAACAATCCTATTTACATGCTGAGGATATTTTATAAGACCCAGAATAAAAGAATTCTTATGAGTATTTATAATTTGGGAATTTTTTTGTTAAGAGAAGTAGGTGATGATTGTCTTTCCAAAGATTCTCCCAGAACTGGAGATGTGGTTTATCCAAAGAACACTTGCCTTAAATGTGGGAGGGCCCTGAGTACAAGTTTAGGCAATGCCAAAAGAAAAAAAAGATCTTTCCATGTATAAATTGAAAGACATTTCAAATTAAGCATGTTCCCACATTTAGATTTTCCTTCAACTGTCTTTTTATCTTTCAGAAAAGTTATTGTTTTGATTTTGTAATAAATGCTATAATGATGTCCTTAACTCCTGATTAATCAGGAAGACCCGCAAACATCACTCATGTTCTTTATACCATGGCCCAAGTCATCCTCATCAAATGCCCAGAGTATTTCAGTGGTCTTTTGTCTTCCTGCTTTTAACATTTTGGTAATTTAAAACTTAAAAATTCAAACATTTTTCTTCTATTTTCAACTCAGTTGTCAGAGGAAGGCTGTTAAAAATCATAGTCAGTAGGGCCAGAGAGATAGCACCAGCAGTAGGGCATTTGCCTTGCATGAGGCCAACACAGGATGGACACCGATTCGAATCCGAGCAACCCAAGTGGTCCCCATGCCTGCTAGCACGATTTCTGAGCGCCAGAGCCAAAAGTAATCCCTGAACGCTGCCTGGTGTGACGCCCCCACCCCCCCCAAATCAAAGTCGTGATGATGTTACTTCTCTGTCTAAATTCAACAGTCTCCTCTTTTCTAAGAATCAACGTTAATGTCTTCACAATGTCAAATTAGGCTAAATAGTCCATTTAATCTTCACTAGCATTTTCAGCTATTTGCCTTCTACTGAATCACAGTTCTCTTCTTGCAGTTCCTTGAACACTGCTGCCCACTTCTTCACTCAGGGCCTTACCTATGCCTGGTCTTTCTTGCTCAAAGCATATTCTCTAGATATTTATGAATTTTGTCTTTTAAAATTAATTGAAAATTTATCTTCTCTGTAAGACTATCCTCCACTCTTCTCTCTAAAAAGGCACCACTCAGTGACCAGGGAGATAACTCAGAGAATGGAGCACTTAGCTGGCATAGGCAGGAGCTGATGTCAATGCCTTGTACTTCAAAGATACCCTGACACAGTTGGGTGTTGCCCTGGCTGGCTCCAGAAATGTTGTAGAACCACCCTCAGGTTAAAAATTAAGAGGCATTGTTCTTTTATCAGTGCTTTTTCCATGATGTGCTTATATGTCTCATCTATAATATTTTCCCCTGACTACCATACTTTAGCTTTGTTGTCCATCACATCCAAACTAAAACGTTAATTTTACAGACCAAAATGTCAACTCCATGCAGGCCAGGTTATCTGTTTTAAATCCTGGTGTAGTTTGGTACCACATAAATATACAGGCCAACTCTTTATGTTAATGTCATTGATAATGAAACTGTCCTGTTCTCCAGACTGTGATGCAGCTAAAATCCTAAGTAGACTTGGGAAGGAGAGTGATCAGAGAAAATATTACAAAAATTAGAAATATCAGGAAAAAACATATGAGAAAATATTGTTGGGAAATATATATTTCACAGAATTATCTATACTTTACATGTACTCATGATGAGTGAAATATACTTAGTTTTACTATTTATATCTATATTTTTTTATTTGGAGGCCACACCCATTGGTGGTCATGTCTTACCCCCAGCTCTGTTCATTGGTCACTTCCTGAGGTGGAGTTCTGTGAAGAGTAAGGAATCTGGGCTTGAACCCAAGTTGAGTACATTCCAGAAGTGCTTTATGCCTTGTTTGTATGGTTTTTTTTCTTTTCTTTGTATCTTTTCATGTTGACATATTATATGAAAATGGTGCGGAGGTAAGTAATAATAGTAATCATAATCAGAGAACAATAACTAGAATACATTAAAAATTGTATTGAAAAATTGCCGTAACTGACACCATCACTATCCCAAAACATTTAATTATACTCATAGATTGTCAGTTTTATAGGTCAGAATTCTAAGTGACATAAGGGAAATGTTTTCTCCATAATGTTAGGAGATCCATCTGGAAAAAGTTTGATTGTTGAACTGATATCAATTTTAAGTGTCAGCACCATCTAACCAGCAGCCAGTGATAGCTTTTAGCTGAGCACATGTATGTGACCAGTCTATGTGCCTGTCTTTCTTAGGGTAATCTAACTTCTTACATGGTACTTGCTAAGGATTTAAAGAGGAAGCAATAGTGGAGCAGTTTCAGTGCCTTTCATGACCCATACTTGGGAAGTCACATTGTGACATTTCTATTATACTCTGCTCAAAGCAAGTCACAGAGAGAACATTAGCTTCCACCTCTTGCTGTTAAAGTATTTGGTCATATTATTTAAAGAAAATAGGGAATGGAAAGCTATTATCACAGATATCGTTTGGAAAAAAGTACAATAAAATATCTGAAGTTAGGAAGAAAGTACATAGGCCAGGGATGTAGAAAATGTCCTTCCCTCTACACTGGGATAAGCCTGGAAGCTTCCTGAACCCTTTCTGAGGTGGCTATCCCTGGTAGTCCCTTAACCCTTTCTGATGTGGCTCTGCTGAACCCAAGTAAGTATTATCATGACCCAGGTGATCTCAGCATCATAGAATCTAAGCAATGCTACATTCTTGGGCCTTAGATTTGAATGTTTCCAGCCAAAATTCAAGTAACCAATAGTGGCATCACTTCTTACGAGGTTCTCTCCCCTACCAAAGAGAAGAAAAAAACTTTGAGTTTTCATAGTAAGATCTCACAACAAATTATTATCATCTCATAGCAAGTCAATGTTATCTCAAATTTAGAGTAAAGGAAAGCCCAACTGCAGCAAATCCAAAGATTTACTCAAGATCACACTGCTGACACCAAGTACTGCCTTTAGAAATCATGAATTTTATTATTTACCTTTAAACTGAGAAGCTTCTGCACCTCAAAAGAAATAGCGCCCAGGATATAAGAGCCCCCACTGAGTGGGAGAAACTATTCACCCAATACCCATCAGACAAAGGGCTAATCTCCAAAATATACAAGTGCACTGACAGAACTTTACAAGAAAAAAAACATTAATCCCACCAAAAAATGGGGAGAAGAAATGGACAGACACTTTGATAAAGAAGAAATACAAATGGCCAAAAGACACATGAAAAATGCCCCACATCACTAATCATCAGGGAGATGCAAATCAAAACAACTATGAGGTACCACCTCACACCACAGATTGGCACACATCACAAAGAATAGAGAACAAGCAGTGTTGGGCGGGGATGTGGAGAGAAAGGAACTCTTATCCACTGCTGGTGGGAATGTCCATTTAGTTCAACCTTTATGGAAAGCAACATGGAATTCCTTTAAAAACTGGAAATCAAGCTCCCATAAGACCCAGCTATACCATTCCTAGGAATATATCCTAGGAACACAAAAATACAATTCAAAAATCCTTTCCTTCCACCTATATTCATTGCAGCACTATTTTACCATAGCAAGAGACTCTGGAAACAGCCAAGATCCCCTTCAACAGATGAATGGCTAAAGAAACAGTGGTACATATACACATGGAATATTATGCAGCTGTCAGGACATGACGCCATGAAATTTTCCTATACATGGATGTACATTGAATCTATTATGCTGAGTGAAATAAGTCAGAGAGAGAGAAAGATGCAGAATGTTCTCACTCATCTATGGGTTTTAAGAAAAATGAAAGACATTCTTGCAATAATAACTTTCAGACACGAAAGAGAAAAGAGCTGAAAGTTACAGCTCACCTCATGAAGCTCACCACAAACAGGGATGAGTTTAGTTAGAGAAATAACTACATTGTGAACTATCCTAATAATGAGAATGTACGAGGGAAATAGAAAGCCTGTCTAGAGTACAGGCGGGGGTAGGGTGGGGAGGAGGGAGATTTGGGACATTGGTGATGGGAATGTTGCACTGGTGATGGGTGGTGTTCTTTACATGACTGAAACCCAAACACAATCATGTATGTAATAAAGTTGTTTAAATAAAAATTTTTTTTAAAATCTATCAAAGCTCTTTATTATAAACTTTACTACATTATATTTAACATAATTTGAAGACAAAATGTTATGGTTTGAATATTCCTAATATCTCTTTCAATATTGTTTCCTTTAATGAGATAGATAAAACTTAAATCCAAACTTAGCTTTTTTATCCTAATGACTTCTGCAAAATAGCTACCACTTATTTATTGAGCAAATGGACATGGTCTGATTATTTTTTAATGCTACCTGGAATTACACTAAGTGCCTTTTCGATAATGCACTCTTATATACTTATATATCCCACTTTGTATTGAAGAGTTTTACATTAAAATCTCCATCATGGTAGGGAAATGGAGGATTCAAGTAGCTGATATGAAGCCCAATGAAGAAAAGCTATGTCTTGATCTCTTAAAACAGCACATTCGTCATTAAGTCATTTCCTTGCAAACTTTAGAGGCTGCACTATAGTGTAGATTTAGCCCTGGACACCCTGTATGAGTGACCTGTTCTCTGGTGAAAAAAATGAAATTTTGTTTGTTTGCTTTTTAGGGCCACACCCAGTGACTCTCAGGGGGGGTACTCCTGGCTATGTGCTCAGAAACCTCTCCTGGCTTGGGGACCATATAAGATGCCAGGGGATCAAAGTACGCTCCCATCCTAGGTCAGCTGCATGCAAGGCGAACACCCTACAGCTGCGCAACCGCTCCAGCCACCCAAAAGTTAACTTCTTATAAACATTATTCTTAACCTCCACAGCCAATAAAAACCCTCATTACCACCATTTATTACATGCTCCTAGTTTGCCTTAAAATATTGAAACAAGGAATCAAGAGACCCAAATTCTAACAGTCTAAACTTTAAGTGGTCCTGTTATACTAGTAGGCTGGGAGAGGGGCAAAAGGATGGTGGTTGGGACACACTCTAGGAACGTGATAAAGGGGAGGTCCACACTGGTGTGGGGATTGGCCCTGACTGCTTCACTGTATGTCTAAAACCAAACTATGAAGAACTTTGTAAATAACAATGATTTCAATAAAATAAAAGAAAAATATTCCCTCTATAATGTCCCCAATAGTTATTGTGCCTATGCAGGGGGGGGACCACAAAATATTCCTTTTATCCACATATATATTGATTGATTGATTGACTTTTTGACTTCTATATTTTGGTGTAGATATTGAAGTTGATGTCTCCAATTTTATTTTATTTTATTTTATTTTATCTTTCTCTTTCTTTTTGCACTCTGGCATGGTTTGATTTCAGGACCGAGACTATTATGTGGTGCTTGTCTTTATTGCTGTAGTGCTCACTAGATATTTTATTTGATATTTCTTTCTGTATTGTTGCGGTGTTTCAATTACCTTTTTCCTGTCCTCTCTCAAACTGAGGTTGAAAGCCTCTAGGTCTGCCCATTTTCAGCTTATTTGATTTTTTTTCTATACCCCATTCTATTGCTTTTCTTTCCTTCAAACAAAACCACATATCTCGAACTATCTAGCTCCACCTCTCAAATAGAGGGGGGAAACAAGGGAGGGTACCAGGACCAAACAGATATATGACCACTAATAGTAAGCTAGACATAGAAGGGACCACTTACTCTAGCAGCCCGGGAGGTGATGGTGAGGGATATGGGTTGCAGGAAGGGAATGTGTATGGAGGGAGGACAAATTTGGTGATGGGTATTCCCTGATTCAATGTTAATATGTACCTAAAATACTACTGTGAAAGATATGTAAGCCAATAGTCAAAATAAAAAATAAAAGAAATATGTAAAAAAAGAAAAATAATAAAAGAAAAAAGAAAAATCTGTTTTTACACTTAGTAATTTGATCCTAAAGTTAACTGTCCTCTTCACAAGATCGCAAATTCCTCAAGAACAAATATCATGTATATTTAGTCTGCATCCCTTTTTCAGTATAGCACCAAGCTCATTTTTGATAATCAATAATTATCTGTGAGAATAAATAAATAGATGAATATATGTGAAAATAATAAATAAGCTTTTAAAACTCAAAATTCAGGTTTTTAAGAATCCTGATCAGCTTTAAAAAATAATCACTAATTGTGGGGTTGGAGAGGTAGCATGAAGGTAAGGCATTTGCCTTGCATGCAGAAAGACGGCAGTTCAAATCTGGCATCCATATGGTCCCCTGAGCCTGCCAGGAGCGATTTCTGAGCATAGAGTCAGGAGTAACCCCTAGAGCTCTGCCAGGTGTGATTCCAAAAAACAAAATATATATAATATATATTTATATGTATAATATATATTATTATATATAGTAATATATTAATATAGATATATTAAATATATATAATATATTATATAATTAATATATAATAATTATATATATAATATATAATCCCTACTTGAGGGGCTGGAGTGATAGTACAGTGAGCAAGACATTTGCCTTGCACATAGGCAACTAGTGTTCGTTCTCTAGCACCTTAGATCGTCCCCAAGCACTGTCAAAATTTTAGTGGTGCACTGAGCACTGCAGGTGTTTGAAAACAACAATCATCATCATCATCATCATCATCATCATCATCATTACCTAACCTTATATTTTGTCATTTTTCCCCTTCCTTTTTCTTTTTCAATGACCTAGAGAGCCGCACACCCTTGATAGTGGATGCAATAATGATTTGTTAAGGTCCAAGTCTTTGCCTCATGCTCGACAACTGAGCTTTCCCAAAAACATTGTTCTAAATTATCATAATACCCAAGGTTCACAATTTGTTGACACACTAAGAGAACATTAACAGTGCAACCTCCCAGTTGGTAAAGAGGGATGTACGTTTTTGATGCACTGAAACCCAACTGCAAACATGTCCTGTAATCATGGTGCTTAAATAAATATATTAATAAAGAAAAAAACAGTCACAATTGTGAAGTCACAATGTGATTTTCATTTCAAAAGTGTTCACAATTCACTACTGTGTTTTAATTTATTTACTGATAAAGAATAAGAAACTTAAAATGTAGATGAGACACAGTACAACAAAAAATTAAGGATACAATCTTAAAAACATCAAAGGCTACTGGAAAATCTGAAAAACAAAGTATTCCCCCTTGGTTGAGTGTATCTTGCTTGCTTGTCTCTGGGCATCTTTGCTTTGCTTTCTTGCTTTTCTATTTTTGAAAAATCTGAATTCTCCCTTGAACATATACTCTTTCTCTCCCCTCACAATCTTCTAAATAAGTTCCATTTAATTAAAACTATCCTGTTTTTCACTAAAATTGTTTTGTAAAGGTACTAAGGATATATAAAAGTTTAAAAATGAGAGGGGAAAGCCAGTAATCCTCACCATTTTTTATTGTATAACTATGCTTTTTTGCATCAAAAAAAACATACTTTCCTATTTATAAAATTTAATACTGTACTGAGAGCCAAACAGTGGTCCTCAAACTATGGCCCGCGGGCCACATATTGTATTTGTATCCGTTTTGTTTCTTCATTGCAAAATAAGATATATGCAGTGTGCATAAGAATTCGTTCATAAGTTTTGTTTTTACTATAGTCAGACCCTCCAATGGTCTGAGGGACAGTGAACTGGCCCCAAGTTTAAAAAGTTTGAGGACCCCTGGATTAGAGGCTGCAAACTTGAATGAATCAATTGAATATAAGATATGAAACTATATAATACATAGGTGATAAAAATCTTTGATACTGGCCTTAGAGACAATTTTGTAGATTTGTCTCCAACAGCATGAGAAATAAAAAATAAATAAATGAAACTGAAAATTTTCTACACATAATAAAGAAATAATAGCCAAAATAGAGACAGAACTAGACAGATAGTACATGAGATACAGCACTTTCCATACATGTGGGCATTTGGACCTAACCCTAGTTTTAATCTCCACATTCCATTGGGTCTCCTTATGACTGCTAGGAGTAAGTTCTGAGCACACTCAAACAGAGGCCTTGAACACCATTAGATGTGGTTCCCAATTCCCAAAATAAAAATCTAACATAAAAAGCAGTCTACTTGAGTGGAGAAAGTATATATACAAGCCATATATCAGACAAAGTTAAGAAGTATTTGCATACAATTATAAATAAAGAAATATGCAAACCTTATTTTAAATCACAGAAGGTATAAGCATTTATTTCAACATACTGGCTAAGAAACTTGAAAAGATGTTCAAAATAATTGTATCAGAAGAAAATTAATATCAAAGCCACAATATCTTAAATTACACCTGATTAAAATGGCTTTATCAAAATAGCCGTAAAATAATAAATATTGATGAGTTTGTGGAGATAAATGAAGCCTATATTCTTTATGTGACTATGGTATGGTTACTTATAAAAAACTTACAGATCTTCCTAAAACACTGAAACAAGTAACTAACAAATTTATAATAATATCATTTCTTCAAGACATGAAACCATTATTCAAAACAAGATATATGCACCCTATGCTCACTAAAGTACTACCTATATACTCCAGTATAAGCCCGTGGATTTTCCAGCATAAAATTTTGTGCCAAAAATCTCAAACTCAGCTTATAATCAGGTCATACAGGATTTGATTCAGAGCACGTAGTCTCCAGTTATCTTCCACAGTCTTCTGGAGGGGCGCAGTGCTTCAGCTCATTCCCTAAGCTGAACTGAAGAGGTGAGGTGGCTGAACTGAACTGTACACCACTGAACTATTTAACCCACAATATCTGCTCTTGTATAGACTGACAGCACTGATGATGATATCTGCGAACTCAGTGATGATGACAATGTCTATGCTGATATCCTCACATCAGATACAGCTGAAGCTCTGTTTGGACATACTGATGATGAGGAGGGATGAATCCAGTTTTGAAGGATTTAACCTTTGTGATGTTATCTGATTACCTGTTAAGCTAAGGTTTTCTGTACTTTATTTTTTTAAAAGGGTTTTAAAGTTATTGTTTGCTAGTTTACATGTTTTTCTTTGCAATAAATATTGAAAACATTAACCGTACTGAGTCCTCAATTATTGTAATTGTTTGGGTAGTATATTCTTATTTTTGAAATTACCAGTGGCTGATGCATTTTCCACCTTGGCTTATACTCGAGTCACTAAGTTTTCCCAGTTTTTAGGGTAAAATTTGGGGGGTCAGCTTACACTCGAGTGTATACGGATTTACAAATGTCTAGGGTATGCAGAACAAACTAAGTAGTCAATAGAATATGATTGGGAGAAGGAAAATATGGCCATATACAAACACAAGACAAATAATATTCAGTAACAGGTAAGATAAAATCTTGATATTTGTGACATCAACTGGAGAAATTAATGCTAAGTGATATAACAGGAGAAAAAATAAAATTCTTACAATTTTACTCTTTTGTAAATTATAAATGAAACAGAGAAAATGAACAAACATGAAACAAAAACAAGTTCCAAGACCAAGGAAAAAGTCAGGGATGAAACCTGTAGAGGGGCTAGCATAAGGTGGAATATGATTGAACATTTGGTGGCAGGCATTGTGTAATAGATGTAACTGCTGATGTAAGGAATTGTATAATTTAAAACCAAAATAAATTTGTAAACTAATGTTAGCATAATTTTTAAAATGAATTTACTTTATCCATTCATTCAGAAATGGGTAATACAAATATTTATGCTTCATGGGCAAAACATGGGTGTCCTGAATTACTGTAGTGGTGCTCCCTATGCCACTATCTTACGATTCATTTCAGATCAAGTAACCAGAAAAATCACTGTACTCAACAGAGGAGCATTAGCAATAAAGTCTTTATATTCACAAACCTTCCTCTTTTATTCAGAAGCAAACCATAGTTTGCATTTCTTAATAAAATTAAAACATCTATTGGAGTAGTGATTAGATAGAGGTTAGTGTAAAAGAATAAAAATTGAGGCTGGGGGGAGATAGTACAGGCAAATAGTGCACTTGCCCTGCATGCCACCAACCCCTGGTTTGATCCTCAGCATCCTATAAGATCTCCAAGCACACCGAGAAATGATTATTCAGAGCACAGCACCAGGAGAAACACATCAGTAGTGATGATGTGGCTTGAAAAAAAGTTCTGGGACCATTAGCAGATTTGATTGCAATTTTTATTGTATTTTATGTGTGAAATTTCAAAAGCTTTTGTGGGAAGAGTGAATTCTGCAATATCTTATTATTTCCAGGCACAATGATTGCCCTCAATATAAACTTTCTTCTAACCTCGACCTTATGAAAATTCCAGTTCTGAACTTCAGCCCAAACTCCTTAATGCTCCTAAAATTGTTTTGAAAGCATGAGTAAGTTCAGCAAGAAATTTGTATTATTTAGAAGATTTTACTCAATTAGTGATCTTTCTACTGTCACTCTTCAGTGATATTAAAGCATAAAGTCAGATTCAAAACAAAAGCGTACAACTGTTTCCGAGTAAAAAAGAGTAAAAAAAGACCACCATGGACAGCATGCTCTTATTAACAAAAGAGTCCATTATATTTCTCATCCTAGAGTGATTTGTTTTGGATTTGTGAGGGGCCTGGGGAATATCACACCAAATAATACCCTGAGTTATTCTGCATCCTGCAAGTATTAAGAGAGATCATATGGGATGGCCATGTGCAAGGCAAACACCTCTACTTTAAAGAGTTTGTGTGATCAGTGATTCGAGAATTGTGGTTTAGGACTTACATTTTTATTTAGTAAATACTTTGTGTAGTAGATTTACCTTGATAGACTTATGCTATCCTGCATAACCGCATATTCCCATAGGTTGGTATCCTGTCATGGATTCATGCTTTTGTGCACCTTATTTTACCTAAAAAAGAAAGATTGTTGCAAAGATTGTTGGGTGGGTACAGGCTCAGAATAGCCAAAAGCTATCTACCCTTACTGTGTCTTACTGCCCTACCCTGGGGAGTAGTCTCTGTACTCAAAAACAGAACAAACAAACAAACAAAACAAAACAAAGAAACAAAAACAAGACAAAAACAAAAAAACAGTTTTGGCAGGCAGCTTGCTGGAGATAAGAGGTAAAAGACTGCCAGACTATGTATTTCATCCTTAACCAGATATGAATTATTTATATTTATATTCATATTTATATTTATATTCATATATATATATGAATTATTTCATATGCGACCTTGATTCAGACTCGTAAACCTGAGGTTGGAGATACGATGTGTGGGATGATTTTACAACTGGTGCCCAACAGCAACCTAGAACCCAGAGACCCAAGAAGACCTGCAACAATAGTGAGTGACATGACCCTCGAGTGATTATCGCCATGACAGCCCCCTTGACTGGACTGAATGTGCCATGCTTTTCACTGGAACATCGGTTATACATAGACCCTGTGTCTGAATGGGCTTCATGTTGCTTTGGTCCATCTAACTGCATTTCTTCGCTCTGGATTGTACATGTCAAGCCTCCCTCGAGATTTTCATGCATACATGCCACAAGATGGGGAAGAGAGCTTTCCCCAGTGGTGAATAGCTCTCGATCTAAAAGGCCTCCCCAGGCCTGATAATTTATTGTTTACTACTGGCACTAAGCCAGAGAGACCCTGATTTCCCAAGAATGATGATCCAGCTACTGTTTCTGCAGACTTCAGAGTCTGTAAAAGGAAGCTCAACCAGAGATACCCCAAAGCACTTGAGGTCAGGTAGATAATCCAGGTGCTGGCAATCCAAGTCTTCAAATGTTCAGTGTCTGGAATTGTTATGAGTTTATCAACCGAATGACACACAGAATTCTTTGTTCATTGGACAGCTATAAGAGAAGCAATCTAGGAAGCTTGTGGTGTAATGTTAGATTATTGGGGAGACTGTGTAATTTGATGTCTTGAAAGGAGAGAGGGGTCATAAACCTGTTAATGTATCCAGACCTGACAGAATGCCACTGAAAGCTAGAAGATATGATTCCAGTTGAAATAGGTTCTGTCAATGCATTCCCCGTCCTCATTCAGCTGTTTCACCACCTATGGTGGAAGATGCCTCCTCGGTGGGACAAAAGCTGGCAATAAAGGGTAGAGAGATGAAGGCTCTGGGCAGAGGCTCAGACACTGACGTATATCTACCATTTTTTTTCTCTACTAGAGGCACTTTTTTGCCAGGACCTCTGCCCCCCAATATGAAGCAGCTCATTGAAGTCACTAATGGAGCAGAAGCCAAAGAGAAAGCTCCATTGGAGGGGGACCAACAGCAGGAAGATGAGCAAGTACCTGAAACCCAGATTCCAGTTCAGGAATCAAAGCCCTTTCAAGTCCCAGACAACCTCATCAGACAAACACAGAAGGAGAAGATGAAGGAGAAGATGGAGGATCTAAACCCAGCCAGAGAAATTCAACTAAGGAGAAACTGCTTTCAGAATCTCCTGAACCTGAGTTATATCCAAAAAATTAACTTTCTTCTAGGCTAATCTCTTGACTCTATTTGTATATTGTTGGTTTAACTGTGTTTTATCTGCATGGATGTTAATAACTACTGTTGTAAAATATAAATATAAAATATTTTATGTGACATTGCAAACAGAATATTTTTGTATCCAACTTTAGTGGTTTAATATGAGTTTGCATAATACCAGGGAAATGCATAATGTTAGAGTTTTAATAGCTCTCAGCTATCCTAATGATGTTTCCCAATTGCTATAATGTTTGATTGTGAATATTACTTAGAAACTTTTTCTCAAATTATATCTGCAAAATGTTCTAATGTCTTTTTCACATAAGTTGATGGAAAAAAAAACTTGGATGCTATAAATTCCTATTACAGTGCTCACTAGAAGAATTTTTTAGCCAACTTATTTTCAAACTGTATGTGTGTCTATATATATATATATATGCAGAAATGTTCTTGTAATTTTGTTTAACAAAGTTTATAAAAAGGAATTTGATATTCTATACTTCTATTAGAGTGTTTGGTATAAGAATGTTTAAGAATTCTCTAAGAGCATCTGCAGAAAGGGTATAATGTTTATGTTCTGAGAAGTCTATGAAAAAGTGTTATGAATGTATATGACAAAGATATTGAAAAAGCAAATTGAGAATTATGTATACAGTTTAAACTTTGATACTATTACAGCCAAGTTTATTTTTGCCTATGTAAAATAACAACCACTTTGGTAAGTTTTAATCTGGGGTTCATGCTCCTTGCAGAAAACAACAGAACATAACATATGTACCCCAACCAAATTTGAACAAAAAGGGGGCAGTTTTTTGGTTACATATTATTTTACCTAAAACAAAGTTTATCCCTGGTATCTTTGTATCTGTTTATTTAGAACTTGGTTTCACCCAAAACAAAGCTTGTTTTATATGTAAACCTGAGGGGGACAGGCTCAGAATAGTCTGAGCTATCTACGCTTACTATGTACTTACTGCCCCATGTAGGGGTATTTTCTGCATTCAATAAAAACAGTTTTGGCAGGCAGCTAGCTGGAGATACAATAAAGATTGCCAGACTTTATGTGTTTCACCCTCAGCCTGGTTTGAATTATTTCATGTGTGACCCTGATTCAGACTCATTCATTTGAATTTCGAGATACTGAATTTGGGATGATTTTACACAGGATTTATATAATTTAGCTATTTACACAATTCTTCCCCCTGGACTTTGAGCTTACTGTGGGCAAGCAATCAGATTTGCTCAATAATAACTTGTAAAATGAGATAGATTCAAATGATGCAGAAAAAAAGAATCAAAAGATTCAACTTAATTGTCTTAAGTTATGCAAATTATAGTTACTTTCGCAGATCTTAGCATCTTATAAACCAATTCAATTCAGTATGACTGTGGAAATGATTAGCACACTGCATTCCGGGGGGGGGGGGGATGAGCACAGTGACTCCATGGGAACTGGTGATCAGAGAGAAGCATGTTAAAAACTGGTTATTATAAATTTTTTCATAGCCTTTTATTTATAAAATTTTCTATCCTGACCTTGTCATACAACGAAGACAAATTTCACTTCATCCAAAGTAAAGGATAGAAAGCCATCCAAAATAAAGGGGACCCTGGTGATGGGAAACTGCACTGATGAAGGCTATTGTACATTGTATGACTGCAACTCAATCATGAACAGCCTTATCTGTGAAAAATAAAAAAAATACAAAGCCACATTTTACAAAATGTCAATATTGTAATAAGGAAAATAATGCCTTGCATGTTTAGTACTTATTTTTCTATTAATACTATATGACTTCTGGAAAATTGTTACTCAAAAAATAAATTCTCTGCTTAAAAAAAGTCAATTTCTAAAAGACATTAAAATTCAGCTCCCAAAGGCCTTCAAGAAAATAGAAATATATCTAAAATATATTTCTGGCTCTTTCCAACTACCAACTTCTCTTGTTACATACTACATACATTGTTACTTCTACCTTCGGCATTGCAATATTTCTCTTTTCAGTTCATTACCATCTGTCTGTATAAACCCACCTTCAGAATCACATCCATAAAAAGTCTGTAGAACTAGCATTTTTTAGAAAGTTGGCAGAGTATATTTTTTCCATAGTGATGGCATGCGTAGGAAAAATGCCAATTGCTATTAACAGTATCTAATGCTAAACAACCTGATTGATTCCAGAAGGCTTCGTGGTGCCTGAAAAGAGAATCAAGCTAGAACCTGAAGACAACATTCTGGCCTTGACTCTTCCACACACTTCACTCTAACTTCAGATAAATAACTCAATGCTCTATTCTGTTTCATCTCTAAAGTGAGCAGCCCATGTATGCTTTGTGCAATGCTGACTGACACCTTTCATTCTTTATGTTCATGGAGAAGAGTCTGGTCAGGAACTATAGACACCCACAGAGTTTCTCATGAACTATTTCTTTTTTGTTTGGGGGGTCACACCTGGCAGTACTCAGGGATTTCTTCTGACTCAGCACTCAAGAATAACTCTGGGCAGGCTCAGGATACAATATGGGATGTTGGGGATCTAACCACATATGTTCATGTGGTTCATGTTCACGTTCATGTGGCCACATACAAGGCAAATGCCCTACCTGCTGTTCTATTGCTTTGGTCCCACTCACAGACTAATTTTTTTTGTTCAGTTCTAGGAAAACTGAAAAATAATAGAATAGGTTTAGGGAATGGAATATTCACCAACATTGAGAAAAATTATATACTAAATGAAGCTTAACAATTATCCTTTAACAAAATAAGCAAACCGAAACCACTTGCATTCACTAGAAAAAACATAATCACAAAGAAAAATAATGCTAAGTCATTTAGGTTAACTTTCTTTAAATAATGATACCAATGTATAAGTTTACGGTTTGATAATCTACATCTGATAAACATAAGTTTAATTCCTGGCACCATCTGCTCAGTTGAAATTTAATACAGTATCAATATGCCAAACCACAATTATGATAGCAAGAAAATCAGCCTCATGACATCTGATCTAAATAGTAACTATTTTTTAAAAGGAGAAGAAAACCAACTTGGTTAAAAATTGGGACCGGAGCAATAGCACAGCAGTAAGGTGTTTAGCCAACACAGGAAGGACCCTGGTTCGAATCCTAAAATCCTATATGGTCCTCTAAGCCTGCCAGGAGCAACTTCTGAGCACAGAAGGCAGGAGTAATTCCTGAATGCTGCCAGGTATGATCCAAAAACAACAACAACAAAAAATTATTTTAGTTTTTGGTATTCAGCCTGAGGTGGACAAACAGCAATATATATATTAGGCAAAGTCATAAGAAAGCAATTTTTCAAAGTAGAAGAAATATTCTGAGTAATGACCCATTATTCCCCCAGAATAGGGGAATTCCCCCAGAATAGGGTTAATAAGAAGGTACAATAAAGACAGAGAACAAAATACAGATTTTTTTTGTGGTATCTTCATTCATGTATGGCAAGTAACCAGCAATAAACCACCTAATGTATCTTATGTTAGTCATGGAGCATTTTTCAGTGGAAAACAAGCAGATCATTAAATTATAATTCAATACTGAGCTACTCATTGTGAATAAAATATATTCTGAAAATGCTGAAAGAGTTACCGTTTGAGTTGTTTAATTCAAAGTGTATTTGAGATGAGGAAACTACGAAACTTAATGTTAAGCTATCTCTTAGGTCACCAAACTATGCAGTTAGTAGTAGGAAAGTAATATTATAATGGGTAGGGATTTGTCACCAGTTATGGTCCCATAAGCCTTTCCAGGAACAATCCCTAAACACAGAGCCAGACATAAGCCTGGAGCACTGTCAGGTGTATTTCTTCCACCTCAATAAAAGTCTACTTTCTTCTAGATGATTCTCATTTTATGATATCCTTTCTGCTCCCCAAACTCCAAGTATTTGCATCACTTTTTACTTCTTTACTGAATATTTTCAGTTACTTTAATGGTTTTCCAAATTTTTCTTTCATTCTGCTGTCCTAGAAACAAATTCCTTTATGAGTGACATTTTCTCTATTTCAAAAATGTAAGTTTTCACATTTTAATTATCTTTATATCACTATAGATAGGTTATATCTGTGAAATAAAATGGAATTAATACATAATCCATCCCCTCATTCATGACCTGATGCATCATCCCCACTTGCACTCACATTGAAAGTCTTAACTCAAATGTCACCTGTTCTCCAGAGTTTTTCCTGACTTAATAGGTAGAATTGATTTCTCTACTTTTAAATTAGACATCAGACACAACATATATTTATAAATTATTTAGTACAAATTCCTTGCACTTGGGTTTGTGTCTCCACTAATACATCAGTACCTCATGGACAAAAGAGGTATCTATTTATCATCAGTATCTAATAATATCTGGCACACAGTTATAGGTAAGTAAAAGTTAGTTGTCTAATTATATTAGTACTGTAACATGTTATTATTAAGATATATGTAATCTCTCTAGTCCTAGATTTAATTAATTCCATGAATGACCTTTTTAGTATCAAAATCATTATGTGAAATTACTTTTAAGTTATCATTCTTAAATCATGCAAAAAAGATAATAAAATTTAGACAAGGAAAATAAAGGTTCACATGTATTCAAAATTTCTAATTTATGTAGGTTTTGTGACTTTAAAATAAGGATCAGTCTGTCCTGATAGATAGTTCAGCAGGTTGGCACTTGCTTTGCAAACATTTGACTCAGATTCAATCACTGGTACCCAAAATGGCTCCTTGATTCCCATCAGGAGTGACCCCTAAATGCAGAGCCAGGAGTAAGTATGAAGCAGCATTGAGTAAGGCCAAATGTAAAATTCAGAATAATAAAATAAATAAAATACAGATCAGAATTTAAATGCTTCAGTGAGTATTAAGCTCATCCCCATAGGCTTGAATATTCAATATTGTCTCTCACAAGTTGAGATTTGATTATAACAGTTGATAAAAAATGAAGAATTTTCAGGCCAGAGTGATAGCACAATGGGTAGGTCATTTGCCTTGCACGTGGCCCACCTGGGTTTGATTCCCCAGCATCACACTTGGTCCCTTGGTCCTATAATAAGTGATTCCTGAATGCAGAGCCAGGAGTAACCCTTGAGCACCACTGGGTGTGTCCCAAAAACAAATTTTTTTATAATTTTCTATCTACAAAGATTAAAACAAAATAACCACCCTATTTAAAATAGTGATACATTGAGCCCTACTGTGAGCCAAAAATTTCACTCAGTACTTTAGATTCATTATATTAAATCTCCTCAGCAATTCCATAAATGGGTAATCTCATTATTTTCATTTTATTGATGAGAAAACTTTTGCACGAAGGCTTTAAGTAACTTGTCTGTAGGTCAAATTGTGATGGAATAAAGTCAAACTATCCCATAAATCTAGTTAAATACAAATGAATGAAAATTTAAGATTTCAACAAAATTAGTGTTGTTGCTTAAGATAAACAACAGCTAGACAAATTAGACTCTGTTGTAGGAATATCAAAGTTTCCAGTTTGGAAAGTAGCACATAAAATTTTCCAAGATATAGAGACCTGAAAGTTTTATAAATCCAAAGAATTGCGTTATTGAAATAAAATTGAGTCATTAAAATAAAACTTGTTTGCATATGTAATATTTTCCCATTTTAATGTGCTTATGCAATAAAGGAACCATTCCACAAGATATCATTGGTGCGTCTGGGGGCCTAGAGAACAAGTCCAACAATCCCCGAAACTTAGTTCCAATATGAACTCTAAACAGAGAGACTCCTACACCAGAACGCCCTATTGAACAGATCACAAAGAGAAAAGAAAGAAAAGAAAAAAAAGTGGGCAAAATTGTCACCATACAAGAGAACACTTAAAAAGAGTTATAGCTGTCAAGGGAATACATCAAAATATAGAAAGGAGACATACATGCCCTTTTATGTCTTTAGAAATAGTCAGGGGAGGGCCCGGAGAGATAGAACAGCCGGCGTTTGCCTTGCAAGCAGCCAATCCAGGACCTAAGGTGGTTGGTTCAAATCCCGGTGTCCCATATGGTCCCCGTGCCTGCCAGGAGCTATTTCCGAGCAGACAGCCAGGCATAACCTCTGAGCACCGCCAGGTGTGACCCAAAAATCAAAAAAAAAAAATCCTGCCACCCCCGCGCGAACATATGCTCCTCCCAACCATCAGTACCCAGATTTACCCTTCTTAACTTCAGTAACACACAGTTTTAATCTCTGACCAAAGACATACAGTAGATCTTACAAATCCCAGAACTATTTAGAAGGACACAAATCGAACACATATTGAACACATATATCTCTTGAATATTTTATGATTATTTTCTTTAACTGCTGTAACTCTCTATATATTCTTCTACCATGATGTTTCTATCCACTTTTCATCTTGTCTTTTCTTTGTAAGCTGTTCAGTAAGGATTGTTGGTGGAACTGTCCCTCAGTTTGATGCCTATGATTGAACTATGTCATGGAAATTGCTGGTCTTGTTCCTATTGCTTCCAGATGCACCAATAACGCTTCATGGCATTGATCCTTGTTTGCATAGACACATTAAAATGGGAAAACACTATACATACAGATTAGTTATTATCTAATAAATCTCATTACAATGTACCTTACACCCTGAACATTGATATAATGACCTGGCACAGGCCTCAGATGAATGGGCATTCTCCATTCACGCTGGAACCAGGCAAGCTATCTATGAAACATCCAAGGTCTTTTATAGCAACAGTTGGAAGCAATCCTCTACCAGGAAAGACATTACCAAGGGTCTGACATCGACCTCCTAAAAAGACACTTCCGTTTACACTGAGAAGACGTGACAACAACAATGACCTGCGAGAAGACGTGACAACAACAATGACTTGCTCTACAGGACATGGTTCTCTCTATTGCCCCTTAAGTGTGAGGTGAAACGAGAGGATGCTCTGCACCATCCTGACTGCAATATGGGATATGCAGACTCCAGGATCTTTAATACAGAAGCATGATACCAACAATAGAGACTATGTGAGGAATGGAGGTGTATTGCCACTACAGACGATGACTTGAATTGGACAAACTAGTTTGCCTGGAGCCTAGAGTCAGTCCTGTGCCAGGAAACTTCAGGGGTAGGGTCTCCATGTAGTTAGACCATAATTTGTCTTTCCATGTCCCTTATGTTTTGGTGGGCCTATGCAAACAAATGCCACTTTAATATCGTTTTTTACTATGTTCCCTTGACTCCAATCCTTAAGAAAAACAACCCACTAAAACTTTTGAGGTTAACTTAAACTAGTAAGCATGTGCATGGAACTAGATAAATGTACTTTGCCCTCAATGTTTAAAGAGTTACATAAGTCTAATATCTTTAGATTATATGGTGTGCTGCTAAGAATTAATATGTACTACAACTGGGGATTTGAGGGACAAAGTAATTTTATTGTACATGGGTTCAGTTTTGTTTTTCTTAATGTTCTTTGGCTGAAAGTTCAAGGCTGGGATATCATCGATGGGACTACTGAGAATCCTGTTTATGGGTGATTGGGCTTCCACTGTAACTTTACCCTGTCCTCTTTCTTTGCATCTTTGTTGTCATAATTAAAATAATAAAAAAAAAAGTCGTGGGGAGGGTTTTAAATTCGGGACGCCACCTTGGTCTATGATTTGGCCTTCTGGAGTCTGCAAAACCACTCCCTTCACCCATATCAGGAAATGCCTTTGAGTAAGAACTTCTCAGAAATCAATTATGGTAGCAAACACAGGTACACAGTGAAGGAAGGTGGAGGATATGAGACCAAGTTCAACATCACTAATCGTCAGGGAGATGCAAATCAAAACTACTATGAGGTACCACCTCACGCCACTGAGATTGGCACACATCACAAAAAAGGAAAACAAGCAGTGCTAGCGGGGATGTGGAGAGAAAGGAACTCTTTTTCACTGCTGGTGGGAATGCAGTCTAGTACAACCTTTATGGAAAGCGATATGGAGATTCCTTCACAAACTGGAAATTGAGCTTCCATACGATCCAGCTATACCACTCCTAGGAATATACCCAAGAAACACAAAAATACAATACAAAAATCCCTTCCTTACTCCTATATTCATTGCAGCGCTATTTACAATAGCCAGACTCTGGAAACAACCAAGATGCCCTTCAACAGATGAGTGGCTGAAGAAACTGTGGTACATATACACAATGGAATACTATGCAGCCATCAGGAGAGATGAAGTCATGAAATTTTCCAATACATGGATGTACATGGAATCTATTATGCTGAGTGAAGTAAGTCAGAGGGAGAGAGAAAGACGCAGAATGGTTTCACTCATCTATGGGCTTTAAGAAAAATGAAGGACATTTTTAACAGTATCTCAGAGACAAGAGAGATGAGGGCTGGTAGGTGCAGCTCAGGACATGCAGCTCATCACATAGAGTGATGAGTGCAGTTGCAGAGATGACTACACTGAAAACTATCATAAAATGTGAATGAATGAGGGAAGTAGAAAGCCTGTCTCGAGTACAGGTGTAGGGGGGTAGGGAGGAGGGAGATCTGGGAAATTGGTGGTGGGAATGTTGCACCGGTGAAGGGGGGTGCTCTTTACATGACTGTAATCATACAACTATAATCATGTTTGTAATCACGGTGTTTAAATAAAGATAAAATAAAAGAGTAGATACATAGGAGCAGAGTATTGGTTTCTTCTCAGGCTGAGAGTCAAATTTTCACTTTGGGAGCTGGTTGGCAGCTGGCTTGAGTGGGGATAATGATTTGCTTCATGAAGATCCAAGAACTGAGGGTAAAAAGGGTTAAATGTGGGGTAATAGGCAGTGGGGGTGAGGGAGTAAAGGACTAGAAATTAGCTTGTAAGGTGGTCAGCCAGGGGAAAGGAAAGTATACAACAAAGACATTCTGTATATTATAAACATAGATTAAACCCTATGATATCCTATTAAACTATAATTTACTTGCAGGGGCATTACATAGATTAAACCCTATGATATCCTATTAAACTATAATTTACTTGCAGGGGCACTGGGCCCCACCCAGTTTGAAAGTGGACACTGGTGGGAAGGAAAGTTGCTGGGGACTTGCCCACACACACTCCTCTTGTGCAGGTTGGGGGGTAGGGAAAACCTGGGATCCCCTTTAAATTCACGGTACCCACCTCGATGGCCCAGAGTCTGGGAGGAAGAAGAGGAAAGGCTGTTGGGGGGCAGCACCCCTCTCGCTGGCCCCCTGGGTGGGTGCCCAGGGATAGCCCTGGAGTCTGGAAGGAAGGAGAGGAAAGGCTGTTGGGAGCAACCTGAGCCCCAGAGCCTCCCCTAAGCTTGGTAAAAAAAAAAAAAAAAAAAAAAAAAGGTCTTAGGCATGAAGCCCTGCTATTCCCCATGCTGGCGAAAAGTTTCACTCCCAGAAGAGAAAAGCATGTATGTGCTTTCTGGCTTAAAAATTGAGCTCAGTCTAAGTGCAGTTAGTGCCTATATTTCCTGCCAATCACTTATTACTTATTGGACCAATTTTAACTCTTTTGAATTTTAATTCTAAAGAGACCAGAGTTAGCGATGTATTTCTGTTTTTATTAAGAGGAGATTTAGAAGGCTATGCTACATTTAGAGGAATATTGGTATCTGAGTCATCTTACCATTTTCAATCATAATAAATTTTTCTGTGAAAAGGGAAATATAATAGATATGATTTAGTTCTGTGTAAAGTACTTTGTTGGTGGTTTTATATTTACTAAGTATTTTCCTATAAGCATCATTTTATTTAAGCCATATAACAACCTGGTAAGGTGAGTGGACTTGTCTCCTTCCTTTTTTTTAAGAAGCCTGACAGTTAGACCAATGTTTCTCTGACTAACAACTGGAGGTTGCAACCCTAAATTTTTGATGTGTATATTAGAATAATTGTCACTAAATTGCCATTGTCTTCACTTATATTTATGATATGAATACATTTGCTTACAAATAATATCATTGAAGGGAACCTCTGATTCTGATGTTGCCTAAATAATTTTGGTTTCTGGGTAACAGTAGCAAATATAGAGATCTATATTAGGATATCTATTAGGATATATAGGCTATTCAAATATATTTAAATGAAAATCAAAAAGTGTGTGAAGATTTCACATATTATATTTCTCACAAAAGAGTTAAATCACGATATTTCTTGTAGAGTGAGGCTGAGGAATACCTGCTTTAATAAGAGCTGTTCAAAGGACTTACCAAATCAAAATGTTTGAACAAGTATTTTGGACTTTTTATGTTGAGGGCATGCACTAGCAACATCTAAACCAAAATTAACTCATTTATTTCACTATTACTGAAATTTGGCCAATAGGATGACACATTTTTGGCATAAGATGACTGGTAAAACAAATGCTTACAGAAGAAAACACAGCAATTAAAGCTTATATATGTTTGCAATAGGGCTTCTGTTTATATTGTAACTTTTTTAATTCTATAAACATTTTATCTAACTACAAAATATTACAATTTCATTATAATTCATAGATAATGTTGTCTAAATATCTACAGTTTAATAGATGCACAGATAAACATAACAAATATTACAACTGGAAGTACTAATTTTTGGGTTGTGCGGGCCACACAGTAGGCTTCAGGTTCTGCTTTCTGCTCTATACTCAGAGTAACTCCCAATGATATTATTTTTTGTCCCCCAATTTACAATACAGACCAGTCAAAGGGCCTGGGTTGAGGTGTATATGGGGTGCATTTACTGTACCTCCTTTTTGTATACAGTCCCAGTGATATTAGAGTGACTATCTTGATCTGGACATCAAACTAGAACATGTCTGTCACCTGTAAAGCATCCAGTTCAGTACTTTGAACTATCTTCCCAGTCTTAATTTTTTTTCTATACTGCCTCCTTTCCCGACCCTTCTCAAAGGTTGACTGCTAGAGAAAAGAGATTTTATCACAATGAGATAAAAACCAGTCAATACAATTAAAACACTTTGGCAATTTTGCCTTATCTTCTTAGGTACAAAGGATTTTTCTATGTTCAACATTTTTCCTTTTCATGGAAGCTCTTTTTTTTTTTCTTTTTTTGTTTTTCAAGGAAAGCACTTTACTAACTCTGTACAATCTCTTTCAAATACACAAATATAGCCAGTACATTCTAAACTATTTTATGAGGTCAGCATTCTACAATGTTAAACTATTTGAAAAATTACAAGAAATGAAAACTATAGCATAACTATAACTATTTGTGAAAGTTCTCTGAAAAATATTAGTAAATCAAATACAACATTGTAAAGGGATATTTTATATTATAATTACATGTAACCACATGTAGGGAACAACACATACAAAAGATCTAAAGAATGTGAAACAAGAAAATCTAACTATATCAATGTATTCCATTTAAAGTTTAAAGAATATAATAGTTCAGTCATTATGGATAGAACTATGATGTTTTATATTATTGTCACTGAATTAGATCTCTTACAATAAAACAAATTTAAAAGAATTTTTTAAATATTTTTATTTATGCACCATGGTTACAAACATGTTTGTAATTGGGGTTCAGTTATAAAATGTACACCACCCCTTCACCAGTGCAACTTTCCCACCATATATGTTCCCCATTTTTCTCATTCCCCCTTTCCCTGCCTGTCTTGAGACAGGCATTTTACTTCTCTATCCTTGTTATGGTAGTTATTAGTGCAGTTATTTCTCTTTTCTTAAGATCTACCAATGAGTGAAAGTTTATTTTTCTCTGACTTATTTCACTCAGTGTAATAGTCTCTATGTCTATGCATGTAAAGGCAAGTTTCATGACTTCATTTTTCTTAACACTGTGTGGTATTTTATTGTGTATAAGTACCACAATTTCTTTAGCCACTCATCTGTTTTCAGATTCTGGCTATTGTAAATAGTGCTGCAATGAATTTAAGAGTGTAAATGTCATTATTGGATTGTGTTTTTGTGGTCCTAAAGTATATCCTAATAAATAGGTGGTGTATTCTGGGAATCATACAGGAGCTTCAATTTCCAGTTTTTTTAAGGAATATTCATATTTTCCTCCACAGGCTGGACTAGACAGCGTTCCCACCAGACAGTGAATGAGAGAGTTCCTTTCAACTTCACATCCACTCAGCAGTTGTTGTGCAGTAGTTTTGCTTGTTCTTTGTGGTGTTCTTTTTTTTCAGGTCCTGTGGCGATGACATGATATCTCATTGTTTATGATTCACATCTTTCTGGTTATTAGTGATTGTTGGAACATTGTTTATGTGCCCCTTTTGCCATCTGTATTTTCTGTTTGTTTGTTTGTTTGTTTGTTTTTTGTTTTTGTTTTTCAGGCACACCCGTTTGCCACACCCGTTTGGTGCTCAGGGGTTACTCCTGGTTAAGCGCTCAGAAATTGCCCTTGGCTTGGGGTGACCATATGGGACGCCGGGGGACTCGAAACCGCCGTCCTTCCTTGGCTAGCACTTGCAAGGCAGACACTTTACCTCTAGCGCCAGCTCACCGGCCCCAATCCATCTGTATTTCTTTGAGGAAATATTTGTTCATTTCTACTCCCCATCTTTGATGGGATTAGACATATTTTCTTGTTAAGTTATGTCAGTAGTTTGTATATGTTAGACGTTAGCACTTTATTATTTTCTTCTTTTTTATAAGGGGAGAGCACGCACTCAGTCCCCCACTACCATAAATTACACAGTCGAGTTTCCCACATTTGGGGAAATTGCAGGGGTCAGCACACCCGGAGTGCAATGGGCGAGCCTCACCCTGGGGAAACCATCTTTGTGATCATGGAATCGCCCCTGCCAGGTAAGTATTTTAGCACTTTATTTGAGGCGTATTGGGTGAATAGTATCTCCCATTCTGTGAAAAACCATTTTACCCTACTCCTTATTTTCTTTAAATTTCCGAAGCTTCTCAGTTTAATGTGATCCCATTTGTTTATCTCTGCTTCTACTTATGTGGATAGTGGTGTTTCCGCCTTGAAGATGCCTTTAGTCTCAATACTATAGATTATTTTGTCTATGTTTCTTTTATATACCTTATAGTTTCATGTCTGATATGAAGGTCTTAAATATTCAAATAATGACCCCAGACATACAATCAATTATTCTTTGACAAAGGAACAATAATTGCAAAATGGAGCAAGGAAAATCTCATCAACAAGTGGTGTTGGGACAACTGGTCAGCATCAAGCAAGAAAGCAAACTCAGATCTCTAACATCATGCACAAATGTCAAATCAAAGTGGATAAAAGGAAATATTTGATGGAGAGAAAAAATGAAATGTTAGGGGCCAGCGAGGTGGCACTAGAGGTAAGGTGTCTGTCTTGCAAGCACTAGCCAAGGAAGGATCGCGGTTTGATCCCCAGGCGTCCCATATGGTCCCAGGCCTGGGGCGATTTCTGAGTGCTTAGCCAGGAGTAACCCCTGAGCATCAAATGGGTGTGGCCCGAAAAACCAAAAAAAAAAAATTTTTTTAAATGAACTGTTAGAACTGACATATAAACTTCATTCATCCTTTTCTCTTTTCCAGCCTTAGAAAGAAATATCCATTGGATAAGATTCTCTGCTGGTAGTAAAATTCAGATAAAACAGTCTCATCTATGGTATTAAGCTCTCACGATGTAGATTTTAATAAGTAGATATAAGTATGATATATTGTAATAATCTGATATATTGTATATAAAAAATACACTCAGAATGTTTTCTGGGATTGAAAGAAAATTACAAAAGTCACCACTTTTATTTCTACCTGTGACCAAAGTGACCGAGTATTAACTTTCATAATTGATATGACTTTCTTTTACTCAACAGTTGATATGGCTTTATTTATAAGACTAGAGAACCACTCAAACTGGAACTATGGCAGGGGACTGAAAAGCTCTTATCAAAGCCCTGACAACACAATTCCAAAATAATTTATAAATAGAATCACTCCAAAACTAAGGTTCTATAAGTACATAGTGCATTAAAAATAATTATGAAGTTGTAGGGATTGCTAAAGAATCTATATACTATATCATTGATTAGCTTAGGCTCTTTAAAATAAGACCTTGGGGGCTGGGTGGACAATTCAATGGATGAGTGAATGCTTTTTTTTTTTTTTAGAAAGTCTGGATCAATTGTTGGCACTGTATCATCTTCTGTGCACTTCTGGAAGCAACCACTGCACACAGATACAGGAATAGACCCCTGCATATCACCAGCTGTAATCTAATGCTCCCTCCTTTCCCTTGAATAAAACAAACCAAAAACCAAATAAAATAAAATAGGAGCCTTGAAGCTTTACTTTTCAAAACAATAGCCATTATTAATATATGGCTATTGAGCACTTAAAATAAGGTAACAATGACTAAGGAAATAGATTTTTAAATTCTTCTTGGTTTTTATTGTTTAAGAATTAAAAATGGAGTTACTGCAAAAGATTTGAAAATATAGTGAAGTGATATTTAGCATATACTGCATTATAATTTAGGTAAACTTCTACCTAAAATCTACCAAGAAGATAGAAACTGCCTTAGGTTTAATGAAACAAATCTACTTTAACTACAATCAAGCACTATCTATTTGCCTAAAGGAAAAGGGGGTCCCAGAAAAGGCAGCTCAAAAAAATTTAAGGGAGGAATTCAAATTTGAAGCTCAACAGGTTTCTCTAGAACTTCTTATCCAATTACTCATATCTCTTACTTCCCCCAAAGTTGAAGAGAAGGACAAGTCAAATGCTTAATTTAAAAACCCTGGTTGAGAGAGTCTCCAAGGACTAGCCCTTGAAAGAATTTGTTGTTCATGTCTACTAGTCTTCAATCCATTTTAAAAATGTGTTTCCCTGTTTTCTTTTTCTACAATATCTACTTCTAACTATACATTATATATGTTTATTTTGAGGTTACTCCCATAACGACTCTCAAGGGATTGACCTTTGAAGGGTAGATGAATCAGTTTTCCATATATATAGATTGAGGTTATAGAGACTCAGATCTAAATCCTAGCACTATGTTTAACTAGCTGTGTGGCTGTAGAGATTGATTGACTTTTGAGTCCATTGCTGATTAGACAGCAAATATGTAATCAAAATAAGTTAGCTATTGTTATTATTGTCTTCAATATACTTTGCACTTATACATTACTAATTTTTTCTAAAATTCTAAGGAGTAATTTAAGAAGAATGAGTTCATAGTACAGCTATGTATGCTCAAAAACTCAATATACTAGCAGCTCATTGGCGAGAACATTTAAAACTTGAAAATAGTATTCTTTTTTAATGAAGGTATAATTAGCAGTAATAGTAATAATACAAATCAGCAAAAAATACTTTGCCAACCTCACAGTCCAGCTATATACAAATCCTATATACAATATTCATGAACATCTTTGAATTTTTTGGTATGGGGGGGCCACAGTTGGTGATGTTCACAAGTTACTCCTGGCTCCACACTCAAGAATCACTCCTGACAGTGCTCAGGGGACCATAAGAGAAGCTTGGGGAAATCAAACCAGATCAGATGTGTGCAAGGCAAATGTCTTAACCGCTGTATTATCTCTGCAGCCATGATCATGTATGTACTTTAAGATTACATTATTTTGAGAATGTATGAGGGAAATGGAGAGCCTGTTTAGAGTACAGACGGGGGTCGGGTGGGGAGGAGGGAGACTTGGGACATTGGTGATGGGAATGTTGCAATGGTGATGGGTGGTGTTCTTTACATGACTGAAACCCAAACACAATCATGTATGTAATCAAGGTGTTTAAATATAAAAAAAATTAAATTAAATTAAAAAAATAAACAAAAAAAACATTTTTCTTTAAAAATAAAAATAAAGATTACATTATTTGAGGAACTTTAACCTATATATAAAAAAGTATCGTGGACTCTATCACTATACTAATGCCTGGTTAGAAATATTAAAATATTAGCAATAACAAAATTGATGTGTGTTTTATCAATGTAAATATCCTATTTCAGGATTATGGACTAAGTTTGCTGCACTAATTTCTTAATATTTAGGAAATATTTGGTAGAAAGTAAGTGCTCAGGGCCCGGAGAGATAGCACAGCGGCGTTTGCCTTGCAAGCAGTCAATCCAGGACCAAAGGTGGTTGGTTCGAATCCCGGTGTCCCATATGGTCCCCTGTGCCTGCCAGGAGCTATTTCTGAGCAGACAGCCAGGAGTAACCCCTGAGCACCGCCGAGTGTGGCCCAAAAAACAACAAAAAAAAAAAAAAAAAAGAAAGTAAGTGCTCAACAAAAATGATCCAAATTAATGAAAATAAAGTAGGTCATATCACTAAAAGGAAGAAATATTCAGGGGTAAAGGGAAAATCAGGTAAAAAGAGTCAATTACATAGTAAAAGACAAAATTAAACTATACTGGTGAACTTAATATGGTATATATGGGTGTGTTTTTTCAATAATGTATATTTAAAAATGCAATGTTATTTTATTTTTAAAAAATCTTGAGTGGCTACAGTAATAATCCTAGTGCTTGCTTTACACATAACCAACCCATGTTCAATCCCTGTTACCCCAGATGGTCTCCCAAGCCCACCAGGAGTAATCCCTGAGTGCAAAACAAGATGTCAAACCTGAGCACTACCAGGTGTATCTGCCCAAAATATTCTTGGATAGAGTAGTTTAAATGGTTAAAGCATGTATCTTGTATATGGAGACCCTGAATTTATTCTCTATCACCACACACTGCCCTGAGCAGTATGTTGAAGGTAATTCTCACACAGTTAAATATAGTGAAAACATTGTAATAGGAAATTTAAATTTTAAAAGAGTAAAAAAATATGAGAATGAGCCCAGAAGTCATACCCCAAGTCATATCACAATATATTTTATAAGTATCTAACAGCAGTGGTGTGTATTTTATTTGATATTATTTAAGCCTCATCAAAAAGAAGGAAAACACTGATTTTGAAGGTTAATGTTGGGGAAAGAGATCTTCATTCACTCCTGGTGGTAACGTTAATTGGTTTAACTTTTCTTTTGAAAACTTCATTTTCAAAAAAAATAAAACTAATAATTTCACTTCCATATCACCAAAAGAAATCTGCTTCTGAGGATCTACCCTAAGGACCCCAAAACTCTATTCAGAAAAGACATTTGCATTTCTATGTTCACACATCTCTATTCACACTAGTTAAAAATATGGAAATATCCTGAGTGTCCAAAAACAGATGGCTGAATTATATAAGTTAAGGCATATATATACTCAAAGGGATACTATTTGAATATAAATAAAGATAAGAGCATGTAATTTGCTGCTATGTGAATGGATTTGGAGAATATCATGTTGTGTTAAGCAAGGCAGAGAGGGACAGATACAGAATTATTTGTCTTATATGTGGGGTTCAAATAAACACTGTAATCGAATCACAAGTGGCCAAAGGCAACAGAATTTGAGGACTAGTCTATAGAACTGAGTTTTCTATGCTGTGGGAACAGAATAGCAGGACAGGAGTGACTGAGGGGTGGCTACACTAGTGGAGGGTGTGGTGTTGGAACATTGTACTGTGAAACCTGTTATTAAGAGTATTGTAAATCACAATGCCTAAAATGAAAATAAATTTGTCAAAACAGAACATTTTTGGTCACTAGCCATCAAGAAGAACTTCCACCTCCTAGGGTAAAGTTAAGTATGTTAGTACACCCTATGAGAAATTCTTTACCATCTGTTCTCTATGTAGATCTATAGATTGGGCCATTGTCTATTACCTGTCCTTATTTTCCAGCCTTGTAGTTAAGATAATAAAGCTTTGAATATATCACATTTTAACAACAATATTTTTCAATTTTAATTGGAAACTTGAAAATACACTCAACTGTCTACAATATAATTATATACAGTAAAGGCCCAAGATTTGCCTTTTCAACATACATATCTATTCTTTTGTCTCAATTATGTCCAGATTTGGAGATATATGCTCCTTATCAATATTACTACATTGACTATATTCTCTATTGATTTTTGTAAGATGATAAGGGCAAATGCTTCAAAATTTTCATGCTGCAAAATATTATAACCTAGCAGAAAACAAATTCTTATAAGTGTAATTCAGTACAAGACCTTTTATTCCTATAACTCTTGAAAACAATAGTACAGGGCTAGCATGTACTGTCCTGATTCTATAAATATATATTCATGAATGACAGATTTTTTTAGGAAAATGTCTCAATGTGCCTGAAAAATTTCTAGCCATTTTTAACTAGTCATAGCATAGAGATTGTGAAACGTGCCATACTTAAACTGTTGTGCATACTTAACCATTTGGTTAGAAAGGTTTATTCTAAACCAAATTCAGATTCCACTTCAGTCGTCTTTCTCCTTCTGTAGACTAAATTTCTTCTTCAGATTTGAAGTACTGCTTATCAGCATATACATGTTCTAGTTCTTTTCATATTTATTGTTTTGGGCACACACACGCACGCACACACACACACAACTCACACCGTTAAGTGCTTGCAGGGGTCCTCAAACTTTTTAAACAGGGGGCCAGTTCACTGTCCCTCAGACCATTGGAGGGTCTGACTATAGTAAAAACAAAACTTATGAACGAATTCTTATGCACACTGCATGTATCTTATTTTGCAATGAAGAAACAAAACAGATACAATTAAAATATGTGGCCCGCGGGCCATAGTTTGAGGACCACTGGGAGGAAGAAGAGATGCCAAGGATCAAACCCCAGCTCACAGACATAAAGTATGCATTCCAGTTTTCTGTCACCTTCTTGACTCTTCTACAATCCTAAAAATAATATTGTTGAAACCAAAGGGATAGTAGTACAGTGGGTAAGTGTATGCAGCCAATCTGGGTTTGATGACCAGCATTCCATATGGTCCCCCAAACACCAACAGGAGTAATTCCTGAGTGTACAGCTAAGAGTAACCTCTGAGCATTGTCAGGAATGATCCAAAAACAAAATAAAATAGCATTATTTTAATCTATTTTATCTATTTTCTACTTTTCATTTTGTAAAGATGTTTTCTATAAATGATCTAAATCACCTAGCAATAAATACTTAAAATAGTTATTAAAGATTTATTAAATACTAATCACAGTTGAAATACTGTTTTTTAATTTACTTATAGCTATACACTTTGATAAAACTCCATAGCTCACATATATAAGAAGAAAAGGAAGGAATCAGGAATCTCACTGATATTTCAGAATAGGACTAATTGGTTTTAAGCCAAGAATCTCTCTCTTTTTTTTTTAGATTTTCAATATAGTCCTACTATCATTTACAATTAGACTTTAGAGGTAATAGAAAGCAATTATTAAAAAATAATTCCACTAAAATTATATCCAAAATTAACTCTACCCAAATTTAAAACCAAGCAGAATGTTAAAAGAACAGTTCATTTTCAGTATAGTTTATTATGTAAACAGCATTTTGAGTTAGACATTGACTCAGGCTTAAATGTGTTTTTATTCAAGGGACCAACAATACCTGAATTTATTTAACATTACTGCAGCTATATCAGCTTTGTAATGACTCCACAACCAAACCAGAAATTAACAATATGCCTTTGTATTTCTAAAGATTATAAATAATATACAGTATCATATTTTGCATACTATGTATAACAATATATAGTAATATATCTCCTAGCTATTTGGTCGATTGAAAGAAGGCAAGGGTAAAGTCTTCCTACTTTATTTCAAATACTTTTGACATTCCTTTGTACTGTTAAATCTTGTGCTTTTTAATTTCTGTGATAGCTAGGCAATAAAATTCTTAAAAATAAGGCTGTGTGGGAGTCTCTGGGATATGAGATTATATCCCTGAAGTTCTGTGTGGGTAACTGAAGACAGATTTTCAGATTTCAACTCAATCTGGTTTAATTGTTTTTAAGCTTTGTCATGGGAAAATCATGATCATAAGGCTTGAAATTTTGAAAAAAAAAATCAACCTGGTTTAGCCCTTTCCACCATCCCACCTCCATGTTTCTTGCATGGAAGCATCTTGCTTAATCTAGTGGTGTGATTCCCTGAAGAGCTGTCTTTGAGAGTTTGAAAAAGAGAGCATAGCCATCTGTTATTTCTGTCATATGGCATGACAGTTAAAAGTGCTGGTATTGGAATAAGGATCATGGGGTTTGAAGTTGGCTTGTAGATCACAAGTCCAAGTCCACAAATGTTTGCTTGTGAAGTAGAATAATGTTTTTAATGTTCAGGCTCAGAGTACCCACCACTAAGATCCATCAGTACGCTCTGCACCCAGTTTTGGATAATGAACTTTCCTCAACCTCAGTTCTACTAGATTTATTTTTCCTATTCAGAAATCCTGAAAATTGTCCTTGCACATATGAAAACTCCCTGAGTCTCAGTTTCTCACTGTGAAAGATTTTATGGGAATAAATGATAAAGAGAGAGTTCAATGCAGGCAAGCCATGATTATTGTTTATATCACAGAATTTAAGCATATACTATTACTGAAATAATATATTTCATTTATTGCTGTTCAGGAAGATTGCAGTAGCAAATTAACAAAGCAATTATTTAATTACATTATGGTTAGTTGTTTGGAAGAAACTTGCTTCTCACAAAAGGAAGCAAATTATAAAGGCAAATCATAGACTATCAACAATATGATAATGTATCTATGATAAGAAGAAAGTATTCCTGCTGTACAGAAGAGAATGGCCATATGAGGTATACTTCGAAAACAGTCCCCAAATAGATTTCTTGTTTACAAATAGTTTTTCATGTCAGAGCAGAAATTATTAAACCAGAATTTTTGCCATATTCCTTATGATTCTTAGAAGAAATATATACTATATTCATCTGGTAAAATAATACACTAACCTTAGGCTTTATTTTCAATATAAAAAATTCCAAAGCACTAATTTGAAAGCATAGGAATTTTGTTTTTTTTTTTGTTTTTTTTATTTTTTGAAAATTTTATTTTATGTTTTTTTTTAATTTTTTTTATTTTATTTTATTTTATTTTATTTTATTTTGGTTTTTGGTTTTTGGTTTTTGGGCCACACCCGGCGGTGCTCAGGGGTTACTCCTGGCTGTCTGCTCAGAAATAGCTCCTGGCAGGCACGGGGGACCATATGGGACACCGGGATTCGAACCAACCACCTTAGGTCCTGGATTGGCTGCTTCAAGGCAAACGCCGCTGTGCTATCTCTCCGGGCCCCTCTTTTTTTATTTTAATCATAGTGGCTTGCATATAATTCTCAGTAATATTTTAGATATGTATTAACATTGGGGAATTATCACCACCGAATTGCCCTCCCTCCACCCCCGTTCCCATCCTGCCTCCCATAGCCTCCACCCTCACCCCTGGGGCTGCTAAAATGAGTGTTCCTCTCTGTGCTTAGCTAACTTAGTGATCTTACAACTGTTTGGTTATGGTACCTCCATTGTATCCCTCTCTAATTGGGAGGCAGGAGTAGATAGTTAAAGTTATATGGTTTTGTTTGAAGAAGAGAAAAGTAATAAGATGGGGTAAAAACCAAATATGCCTAAAATGGGCAGAGTGCTTCTAGAGGCTCTCACCCTCGGTTCGAGAGATGAAGGGGAAAAGGAAGGTGAAACACCACAACAGTATAAAAAGAAGTATCGAATAAAATATCCAATGGGCACTACAGCAATAAATGCAGGTACCACATACTTGCCATGGTCTTGAAATAAAAAATATGACAGAGCACAAAACGAAAGAAGAAAAAGAAAAAAAAATGGGTACAACCAATTCAATATCCACACCAAATAAAAGAAATCGATAAAAACTAGATAAAATTAAAAAAATATTATTTTTTACTTTTTGTCTCCTTTTTAAATTTTTTTTCTTCCCTCCTGCGTAGGCACAGTAAACATTGGGGTCATTCGACAAAGAATTCCCTTGGCCTAAGAGATACAGTATATTATCATCAGATTAACTATAGAGTCCTTTCTAGTTCTTTTTCTCTCCCGTTGGTGCTTTTGTGGTGTATGGGAGACTTCTGCTCCGTCCTGGGTGGTAAAGTCAGGTCTCTGTATCAAGAGACCTCAGTCTCTGCACAGGTCAAGGATGGAACTTATGGTGAAGTCTTTCTTTGTGGTTCTAAAAGTTCTGTTTCCCTAGTGTCATTTTAATCCGTCTTCTTTGGTTGGTGGTCTTGGTCCTTGCGCTGATCCTAGGTTGGAGCCTGGGATAGAGTCTTTCGTTATGTTACCAGGAGACCCATTCAGTTGCTACTGTCTCAGTCAGACCTCTGGAATTAGAGATCATGGTTGTTATGCAGGTCATAGATCAAACCCTAGACTAGGGCTTTTTTATTTGTCCCAGGATACATACTGCCCGGTCATGGTTCTATCAGCCAGTCATCTGTAGCTCACGATCTTGGCTTTTGCACAGACCAAAGGGTGACAAGTCTTCTGATTTTGTTTTATCCTTAGCTGCTGAGGTAGGATAACCTGCTCTTAGGTCAGGTTGTTCCTAATTTTCTCATTGTCAGGATATCATATTAGAGCTGGGCCATGTTGGTGTTTGAGCAATATTAAGGATGTCCCAGGTCGGATTTGGTTTCTGTAGCTCTTGTGAAGAACAGTGTCATTTCTATGCCTGGGATATAGGGTTCCAGGCTGGACGATCAGCGTCTAATCACCTAAGGTCTAAGTTGGGTCCACAGGACATATATACAAGGTGGGAGATGCCCCTGTGTGTAAAAAAGTATAAGTTTTTATCCCTAGTAGATAAGAGCTTGTTTCTATACATAGTCTTACCCCTTTTTTAGTGTGCCTTTGCAGGAAGAAATGGCGCTACATTATATTGCCGGTGCATTTGGGGGTGGAAAGAGAAGAAAAAAGAAGCAAATCACACACCTCCCAAAAAAAGATAAAAATAGAGATAAAAATATATATATAAAGAAAAAGTTTTTTAATAAAAATTAAAAAGTGAAATAAAAAAAGTTATTAAAGGAAAAAGTGATGCAGGAGACTACTTTATATTTGGGGAAGAGTCAGTAAAGAGGTAGTGTTATACAAGGCATATACTTATGATGGAACTATAGGTTTCCCCATTGTCTTTTGAGATTTTCTTGTGGGGTGTGGGTTCCTAGGCGCCTTTTCATCACACACCCTGACCTTCTTGAGATTGGCAAAAGATCTGTGGCACAAAGGTCTTGGGTAGAGTTCTTGCATTGGTAGTTCTTTTAGAGCTAAGTCCGGTATCAAGCAACAGTCTGTGTTAGGAAGATTTGGTAAGGAGGGCCACACTGCGTGAGTCAGCAGGGGTGTTGGTTGTCTTTTCTTTCCGAAGATAAGGTGTGGGTTTGAGTGGGTGTCCTGTCCCTTGGGTGCTGGATACTGGTTCATTGGGATAGGTCAGTTTTGATGCCTAATAGATTAAGAACTGAGGGTGAAGAGTTTTAATAAGGTGGGAAATCTGGATGAGACTGACAAGTGAAGGAATAGACAGATTTCTAACAGGGGGAAAAGGAGGAAGTATATGGAAGGGGCAGAAAAGGAGAAAAGAGCAAATAAGATTAAAAAAAAAAACGAAAAAATAGTGAGAAGATAGGAGAAAAGAGCAAAGGAATGTTAGTTTGCTTGAATGTGTTAATGAGTAGGCCCTGTGTATAAATCTGTAGGTCACAGTTGTTGCTTCGGTGATCTGGCTGGTCATGTACTTCAGGTCCTAAAAGAAGGTATAATTTAGAAATAAAGAGTATGTTAAAGAGTTTTATCAAGACCATTTCATATCGCAAACTGGGTATGGTATCTCATGTGACTGAGTCCCAAGGTGCCATCTTAGGTTGTCCACCCTTCGTATCCAAGAATGCCTGTGGACAAAAAAAGCTGAGAGGTTATTTTAAATATAGTAAGATTAAGGCATTATATCATATTATATTGAAATGCTTCCATTTGAGTCAGTGATTTCCCATGGTAATCTTTACCTGTAATCCTGTATAGGATCCCTAAGAGATTATTATGGGCATTTGTAGTAAAAGGCTGGTTACATACTTGTTCTCTTTTTGCTGCTATTCTTTCTGTTGTTAGTTTCTTTATAGTATAATGTGTAGTCAAGAATTTTGTTATTCCTCTTTCATGTGATATGGGCACTACTCCTCAGTATATGTTGACTGTTACAGTGTTTGGAGTTTCTCTCCAGTTAAACTCTGTTATTTGAACATTGAGTATTAGTTGTACATAAGGTGTATGTTCTAGGTACTTCAGAATAGTGCTATCATTCTGTGTTTATCTTTCATATTCTGGCTTACTTAGTTTAACATAATATGTTCTAGGTCCATCCATGTTGCTGAAAAGTCCATGATTGTATCATTTCTCACTGCCACGTAGTATACCACTGTGTATAAATACAACATCGTAATGATTCATTCATCTGTTGTTGGACATCGAGGTTGGTTCCAAGACTTGGCTATTATACTGAGAGCTGCGCTAAATAGTGGGTGCACACATACTTTGGGATGAATATCCTTCCAACTTGGGGGTAGATACCTAAGAGAGCAATTGCTGGGTCAAATGGCTGTTCAATTCTGAGTTCCTTGAGCACTCTCTAGACTGTTCTCTAAAGGGGATGGATTAGGGGGCATTCCCACCAGCAGTGGATGAGAGTGTCTTTCATACTGCATCCCCACCAACAGAGACTATTCCCATTATTTATTATGTGAGCCATTCTCACTAGTGTAAGGTGTTACATCATTGTTGTTTTGATTTGGATTTCTCTGATGATGAGTGAAGGTGATCATGTTTTCACGTGTTTGTTGGCCATCTTTCGATCTTCGTAAGAGAAGTGTCTATTCATTTCATCTTCCTATTTTTATGGCTTATTTGGTTTGGGGGGGGCTCAGCTTTCTGAGTGCTTTGTATGTTCTGGATATCAGCCCTTATCTGATATGTCAAGTGAAAAGATTTTTCCTAGTCATTAATTGTCTTCTAGTGTTAAGTAATGTTTCTTTTGCCATGCACTAGCTTTTTAGTTTGATGTAGTCCCATTTGTTTATGTTTGACGGTAAAGTTCTTGCCATTGGTGCTCCCTCTTTGAAGACCTTTTCGATATATAGGTCTTCGAGTGTCCTACCTATTATACTATCAATAAATTTTATAGATTCGGGTCTGATTTCAAGTTCTTAGATCCATTTTGAGTTGACTTTCATATAAGGAGTGAGGTATGGGTCAATTTTCAATTTCTTACATGTGGTTTTCCAGTTGTACCAACACCATTTGTTGAAGAAACTTTCTTTGTTCCATTTCAAGTTCTTGGCTCTTTTGTCAAATATTAGTTGACTGTATATCTGGGGGGTTATGTCTGGAAATTCTGTTCTAACCCACTGGTCTGAGGTCCTGTCTTTGTTCCAGTACCATGCTGTTTTGATCACTATGGCTTTATAGTATAGTTTCAAGTTAGGCAAAGAGATGCCACCCAGCTTCTTGTTTTTCAATATGTTTTTGGCTATTCAGGATATTTTGTGGTTCCAGATAAATTTTATGATTGATTGCTCTAATTCTTTAAGAAATGATGCCTGGATTTGGATGGGGATTGCATTAAATCTATATAGTAGTTTGGGTAGGATAGTCATTTTGACTATGTTGATTTTACCTACCCATGAGCATGAAATATTCTTCCATTTCCTTAAATCTTCTTCAATTTATTTCTGGAGTGTTTTGAAGTTTCCCTGGTATAGGTCCTTCACTTCCCTTGTAAGGTTGATTCCTAGGTACCTTATTTTTTTGATACTATTTTAAATGGAATTGTATTTTTAATCTCTCTCTCCTCAGCTTTGTTATTTGTTTAGAAAAATGCTACTGTCGTTAGTGTATTGACTTGTAGCCAGCCACTTTGCTGCATTTGTTAATTGTTTCTAGGAGTTTTACTGTAGACTCTTTAGGGTTTTTGATGTATATCATCATATCATCTCCAAAAAGAGATAGTTTAAGTTCCTATTTCCCAATTTGGATTCCTGTGATCCCTGTCTCTTGTTGAATTGCTATCACTAGAAATTCTAAGGTTATATTCAGTAAGAGTGGAGAGAGTGGACAACCTTGCTTAGTTCCTTCTAATCCTATTTTGCTGAGTGTTTTTAACAGGAAAGGGTGTTGGATTTTGTCAAACACCTTCTCTGCATCAACTGATATGATCATGTGCGTTTTCTCTTTCTTGTTGTTGATGTGATGTATGATATTAGTTGATTTGCATATGTTGAACCAACCTTGCATTCCTGGGATAAAACCCACTTAGTCATGGTGTATGATCTTTTCTAGATCTACCTTATCCAGTCTCAGAAGATGGTATTTTTCCAGGAATCTGTTGATTTCTACTGGGTTCTCTAGCCTGAGTATAGTTGTTCATAATATGATCTCAGGATATTTTGTATTTCTTGGGGTTCTGTTGTAATCTCTCCCCTTTCATTTCTAACCCTACTGATTTGGATGTTTTCCCTCTTTTTTGGTGAATTTTTCCAGTGGTTTGTTTATCTTGTTTATTTTTTTTTTTTGAAAAACCAACTCCTGGTCTCATTGATTTTTTGTATTTTTTCTTAGTTTCTATGTTGTTTATTTCTGCTCTGGTTTTTATTATTTCTTGCCTTCTGGTGTGGTTAGGTTTCTTTGCTGCTGTTGTTACAATTTCTTTAGGTGATCCTTTAAACTGTTGGTTTTGTCATTTTCCTCTTTCTTGACATAGGCCTGTATTGCTATGAGTTTTCCCCTAAGTACTGCTTTTGCTGTGTCCCACAGACTTTGACAAGTTGTCTCTTCATTATCATTTGTCTCAAGGAATCTTTTTATTTATTCCTTGATTTGCTCTTTGATCCACCTGTTCTTGAGCAGCATGTTGTTTAATCTCAAGGTATTAGTTTTTCTTCATTGCTTCTTCTTGTAGTCAATTTCGACCTCTGTTGCATAGTGATCTGATAGGGTGCTTCTAAGGATCCTTACATCTGTAGTCTTATATAGGTTAGATTTGTGTCCTAAGACATGATCTATTCTGGAGAAGGTTCCATGTGGGCTTGAGAAGAATGTATATTCTACTTTCTGGGGATGGTGGGTCCTATATAAGTCTATTAACCCTAGATCTTCTAATTTTTTATTTAGGGCTCTTATTTCTTTGCTGTTTTTCTGTTTGGTGGATCTGTCCAGTGGTGATAGTGGAGTATTGATATCTCCTACTATTATCACACTTCCCTTCATGTGTTTCTCCAGGTTTGTGAGCAGGTGCCTCACATATTTTGCTGGTTCTATATTAGGTGCATAAAAATTGACCAGGGTTAGTACTTCTTGGTCTAGTGTTCCCCTGATCAGTAAGTAGCAACCCTTTTTTTTTCCTGATCACTCTTTTGAGGTTGAATGAAATTTGGTCTTATATAAGAATGGCTGTCCCTGCTGTTTTTTGTTTTCTATTAGCCTGAATAATTAATTTCCATCCTTTTATTCTAAGCCTGTGCTTGTCCTGTAGTTGTAGGTGTGTTTCTTGCAGGCAGCAGAAGTCCAGTTTATGTTTTCTAATCCAGTTTTCTACTAAGTGTCTCTTAATGGGAGAGTTTAGTCCGTTAACACTTAGGGAGATTATTGACAGTGAGGACTGTGTGCAGTTGTGTTGTGTAGGGTGCTTGTTGTTACAATTGGGGGTTTGTATTGTGTAATTCAACTCTGAGTAGGTCATTTATGATCAGTTTTGTTTGAGAAAATAATGCAAGTTTGTTTATATTTGAGAATGTTTTTAGTCTGCCCTCCCATATGAATGAGAGTTTTGCTGGGTATTGGACCCTAGGTTGGAAATTTCTTTCATTCAGGCATTTAAATATGCCATTCCACTGTCTTCTTGCTAGAATTATTTCAAATGGGATATCTGGTTTGATTCTTATGTCCCTTCCTTTGTATTTGAGGATTTTTCCTTCCTTATTGCTTTAAGGAGATCATCTCTCTCTCTGTTTTTGTTTGTTTGCCATTTGGACTACTATATGTCTTGGTGTTGGTTTATTATGGTCTATTTTATTAGGGACTCTCTTCATTTCCTGGATTTGTACTGAATCTTATTTCCAGAGGGTGGGAAAGTTTTCTGTTATTATTTCCTTGATTACTTGTTCTTCTCCTTTCCCTATTTCCTCTCCTTCTGGTATACCCACAATTCTTTGGTTATTTCTTTTGGCCTTGTTCATTAGATACTGGGCTTTTCTTTCCAGTGCTTTGCTTTTTATTTCCTTGCTGGTTTCTTGCTCGTTTTTTGTTTGCAGTTTTCGTTCGAGTTGTTCAATGTGCTCCTCCATCTCTGTGATTCTGCTCATTTGGCTTGTTATGGTTTCTTTTAACTCCTTTAATTCCCTTTGTATGGATTCTTTCATATTCTTTGATAGTTCTTCTTTAATTTGGCTGACTTGTTCATTCATGGAATTCTTGTATTCAGTGGCTAGCATTTTTGTCATTTCCTTTATAATGGCTTCCATTTTCTTTCTCATGGCTGCTTTTATATCTTCTTCCAATGGATCTGTGCATTTTGTTGGACTTGGAAACTTGCTAGGGTTTCTCTCCATATCTCCATATGTTAGGTTCCTCCTTAGTTTACCCATATTTCTTTGCATTTATTGATGTGGCAGTGCCTTCCAATTTTAGCCCACTTTTGCCACCTGTGTCTTGGGTACCTTCTCTTGGATATATGTAGGAATATATGTTGGCTGAGGTTGCCAAGTTCTTCCGACCTCCAGTAAAAACTGAGTCGTTCAGTCCTCCCCCTCTTCTTGCCAGACAGTTCAGTTCAGGTACTTGCCACAATAGAGTAGGGCTCAGCTGTGCCCTCGCTCTCCCCTGTTCCACCACCTGGGGTCAGCAGTATTCTGATCCAGGAACCCTTCATTCTGTCACTCGGCCTGCCCACCTTCCTGCACCTGGGACTGGCTGCTAACAGGTCCGGCCCCTCCACTTATTCGCTCACTCACTCAGCCCGCCAGCCTTCCTGCTCCTGGGACCAGCAGCGAACAGGTCCGGCCCCTCACCTCACTTGGCCCACCTGCCTTCCTGCACCTGGAACCAGTTGAAAATAGGTCCAGCCCACCAGCCTTCCTGCAGCAAACAGGTCTGGCCCTTCCACTCACTTGGCCCTTCTGCCTTTCTGGTCCTGTGACCGGTGGTGAACAGGTCCGACCGCTCCACTCACTCACTCACTCACTCACTCACTCACTCACTCACTCTGCCCGCATGCCTTCCTGCACCTGGGCCTGGCAGCGAACAGGTTTGGCCCCTCAACTCACTGGCCCGCCCTCCTTTCTGCTCCTGGGACTGGCAGCAAACAGGTCCGGCCCCTCCACTCACTCACTCTGCCCCCAAGCCTCCCTGCACCTGGGACCAGCAGTGAACAGGTCCGGCCCCTCAACTCACTCGGCCCATCCGTTTTCCTGCACCTGGGCAGGAATTTTGTTTTAAAGACCATTATTCATGCTTTCTTTCAACAGTAATAACTCCCAGAGCCGATGTTGTTAGAAAAAATTACAAAGTGAATAATTATGGCAACTTTTTGTACAATACACTAAAGATGGAAACAAAATTAATATTTTGCTCATGGTGCTTTCTTATGTTTTCTCTATTTCATCTTTATTTATACTTGTTCTGAGAAGTGAACATCAGTCGAAGGAAATAAAAGTACAAAGAAATATATGACTAAGAAACTAACCAAAAATACAAAAAGTTTATTTTTCAAAAATATTAAGTCAATTTATCAAGAGTCAAATTCATAATCTGCTCAGAATATCTATGTTAAATATTTTCAAGAGCTACATTGAACCTTAGATTTTCCAAATGTACCCCTAATAACCATCAGGACAAAAGGATGGCTGAACCAAAGTAAAAGATACTCAATTAACACGTCGATCAAAATGGCACCACTTGGAAGACTTGAGATGTTGGTTTCTATCCAGCACTCCAGTTAGTGCCTGAAAACTTAAGAAAGGAAATTACATATTAAAATCATAAGATCCTTAACATACCCTCTCAGATGCAATGATTTTATGAATCTATTTGGTAATATCACAAGTTCAAAAGATGCTCTTTAAGTGCCCATTAGCATTTATAAATTGCAGGGCACTGATAAGGGGAGTATTTTCATACATTCAGCCAGAGTCTTTATATCAGGGGTCTCAAACTCATGGCCTGCAGGCTGCAAACGGCCCTCCATATAACATTTTATGGCCCTGCCCTAGAGGAATCTTTTTGTTTTGTTTTGTTTTGTTTTAGTTGTTTGGGTCACATCCCCCAATGTTCAAGTTTTACTACTGACTTTGCACAAAAGGATCACCCCGACTTTGCCTCCTGTGACCCCCAGGTAAATTGAGTCTGAGACCCCTGCTTTATATCATAAATATGTGGTCATTAGAGATACAACCAATGCATCTTTGATTTGTGGATTAGTAGGCGACCCTCCTAGTAATTCTAATCAACTGGGTAGTGGTCAGTGTGAGTCTGGGGATATGGTGGTACTCCTGACCTGTTATAGCAGGAGTTGGGTTACCAGGTGATTCTAGGGTTAAATACATGACTATCAACATACCAGTCATGCTCTTTTAGCCCTATATTTTTATAATGTCTAAAATTTGCAGTAATAGCAGACATGTATCTAATATAAGCAAAACAGTTATTTTACCCATACAAATGATTTGTTACTCTATAGCCAAAGATTAAATATATGTACACTGTTCCTCTTCTATAGTTTTTTGGACAGAATAGATAATATCAAACACAAAGTTTCCCACTTAACATCTATATCTTAAGCCCTCTTGGGATTTAAATAATTCTTTTTCCTTTCTATATCATTCATTTTCTACTCTTCTAGCAAAATTAACACTGTTTTCATATTAAGACTTAGAAAGAAAAAACAATTTATATATTATGTTTCCTGGTTTTAAAATACTACCTGGCTGAACTATTTATAAAGTGTTGTCTTAGGAATGCTTAGATAACCTTAAGATCATTAGTAGTATCTCATTTCTTATTTAATAAAATTCTCATGAGAGGAAACCCTAGCCATTTACTTTTATATGACAAGGTGGGAATAATAAAGAAACTATTACTGAAAGGCTGTTGTACATTAGACACTCTTCTAAGAGGAAAGGATTACAAAAAGTGATGCAACTGCAACTCTTGCCTCTATGAAGTTTAAAACACACAAACATACACACAAAGATTTTTTGTGGGAACAGTGCTATGATTTAAACACAGTATAAGAAAGAAAGCAATGAGAGCACATTGGCTAATTTATCTAGGATGATAATAGAAATCTTTTCCAAGAAAAATTTCATTAAATCATTCTAAAGAATGAGGAGGACCCCAAAAAGGCGAGGGATGAAACATGATTCGGAGTGAAGGAGCAGAAGTACAGAACCTTGAGGTAGAAAAGAATCTAGCCTATTTATTGTAAGACTGTGAAAAGATATGAGTGCTGTGCCTTCAGAAAGGGCAAAGGAGGTGAGCACACAGAAAAATATAGTAATGTGTGATGTGGGTGTGCTTTTTTTCTTTCTTTAATGCCATAAAACTGTGTGAAAAGATAGTTCAAAGTGAAAGCAGTGGGGAGCAACTCAACTATCTTTTTAATAGTGGGCAAGGTCAGTTCTAAAATATCCTCTCTCTGTTTCTTCTGGCTTCAAACATACGTATTTGTTTTTTTTTTTGTTTTTTTTTTTTTGTTTTTTTTTTTGGTTTTTGGGTCACACCCGGCAGTGCTCAGGGGTTATTCCTGGCTCCAGGCTCAGAAATTGCTCCTGGCAGGCACAGGGGACCATATGGGACGCCGGGATTCGAACCGATGACCTCCTGCATGAAAGGCAAACACTTTACCTCCATGCTATCTCTCCGGCCCACGTATTTGTAAGAATAACGAGAAGAACCTAGAAATAAGACAGCACAGTGCGACATTAACTTTCATGAACACAACCTGTTGTGAGAAAAAGGACCTTCCTTCCCCTTTCACAGACTTCCACTGCTTAGGTATGCAAAGAAGTTGAGTGCCATATCAAGAAGTAACTGATCTACAGATATTATTCATTTAGTGTTTATACTATTACTATATACAATCCTATCTTCATTGTCATCAACAGGTACATCTCTGGTTTAAAATAAATATCAATCCCGGCACCTCTGCCCCTCCCCTGCCCGTGTCTCTAAGGTTTCCCGGGTCCACACAAGGTAGGAAACCTCCCGGTGCCTCCAACCCTCCCCTGCCTACATCTTTGAGGTGTCCCGGGTCCACACAAGGTAGGGGACCTTCCACTGCCTCTGCCCCTCCCCGTCTGTGTCTGAGAGGTTTCCCGGGGCCACGTCCAGCAGGGAACCTTCTGGTGCCTCTGCCACTCCCCAGCCCGTGTCTCTGCGGTTTCTTGGGTCCACACAAGGCGACCTCCCTCCGCCTCTGCCCCTCCCGACCCACGTCTCTGAGGTCTCTCGGGGCCACTTTCGGCAGGGGACCTCCCAGAACCTCCACCCATCCCCCGCCTGTCTGTGAGATTTCCCGGGTCCACACAAGGTAGGGGAACTTCCGCTGCCTCTGCCCCTCCATGTCTGTGGCTGTGAGGTTTCTCAGGGCAGCACAAGGTAGGGGACATTCTGCTGCCTCTGCCCCTCCCCTGACTGCATCTCCGAGGTCTCTAGAGCCCCCAGCTGGGACAGGCTAGGAACCATTATTGAGAGGGTTTTCCGGGAGAGGCTTGGAGGAAGCAGAGCTCAGCTGACTTCCAGGTAGGGGAGAAAGGCAAAGGAGCCAGTGCCCTCCACCATTGTGGTCAGGAGCGGTACTGCACTGGCTGGCAGCAAGAGGGGGAACAACTAACCAGGATCCCACTAGAGGGTGCTTGCACGCGTGAAGCCAAACCTCAGCCAGCCTATCCAATAATCCCACCCAAAACTGCAATCCAGAGAAGGGATCCAGCCCCACACCACAGGAGGCAAAAGCAGGACAAAATCAGAAGGCAATGCTGTCCCAACCACACCAATAAACGCAAGAAAACATGGGTAAACCGAGGAGGATCCTAACAGCTGGAGACATGGAGAGAAACTCTAGTAAGTTCCAAAGTCCACCAAAACGCACAGATTCAACAAAGATTTAAAAGCAGCTATGAGAAAGGAAATGCAAGTCATGATCACAGTAATGAGAGAATCGCTAGCCACCGAGTACAAGAAATCCATGGAAGAAAAAATTAGTCAAATTAAAGAAGATATAATACAGAATATGAAAGACTCCATACAAAAGGAACTCAAGATATTAACAGACACTGTAAAAAGCCATATGAGCAGAATCACAGAGTTGGAGAAGCATATAGAAGCACTCGAAGAAAAACTGCAAACCAAAAACTACCAGGAAACCAAAAAGGAATTAAGAGGCAATGCACTGTAAGGAAAAGTCCAGTACTTAATGAACAAAGACAAAAGAAATAATATAAGAATTGTAGGTATACCAGAAGGGGAGGAAACAGGGAAAGAGGAAGAATAAATAGTTGGAAAAATAATAACAGAAAACTTCCCCCACCCTTTGAAAAAAGGACTCTGAAAATTCAGGAAGTGAAAAGAGTCCTTAATAAAATAGGGACCAAGACATACGGTAATCCAGATGGCAAAAAAAAAAAAAAAAAAAAAATTGAAAGATGAACTCCTTAAATAAAGCAATAATGGAAAATAAGAACCTCAAGTACAAAGGAAAGGACATAAGAATCAAACTAGATCTCCTATTTGAAACAATCCAAGCAAGAAGACAGTTTTAAACGAGTGAATAAAAAATATTTCCAGCCTAGGCTATAATACCCAGTAAAACTGTCATTCATATGGGATGGCAGCCTAAAGACATTCTCAAACAAAAATGATCTTACATTATTTCTGCAAATAAAACCAATCCTAAATGACTTACTCAGAGACGAACTACACAATCCAAAGCCGAAATTGTAACAACAACCACCCTACACAACACAACTGCACAACAGCCCTCTCTGTCAATAATCTCCCTAAATGTTAACATACGAAACTCTCCCATTAAAAGACACGTAGTAGAGAACTGGATTAGAAAACATAAACCGGGGCCCAGAGAGAGAGCACAGCGGCGTTTGCCTTGCAAGCAGCCAATCCTGGACCAAAGGTGGTTGGTTCAAATCCCGGTGTCCCATATGGTCCCCCATACCTGTCAGGAGCTATTCCTGAGCAGAAAGCCAGGAGTAACCCCTGAGCACTGCCGGGTGTGGCTCAAAACCCCCCCAAAAAAGAAAATATAAACCGGACTTCTGCTGCCTGCGAGAAACACACCTATAAGTACAGGACAGGCATAGGCTTGAAATAAAAGAATGGAAATAAATTTTCCAGGCCAATGGAAAACAAAAAAGAGCCGTAACACCCATACTTCTATCAGACCAAATTTCATTCAAACTCGAGAAAGGGATCACAGACAAAGAGGGTCACTACATACTATTCAGAGGAACACTAGATCAAGAGGTACTAACCCTGATCGATATTTATGCACCTAATGCAGAGTCAGCAAAATATGTGAGGCAGTTGCTCGCTAACCTGGAGAAACACAAGAAGGGAAATGTGATAATAGTAGGAGATCTCAATACTCTACTGTCACCACTGGACAGTGGAGCCAAACAGAAAAATAGCAAATAGGAGCCCTAAATGAAAAATTAGAAGATCTAGGGCTAATAGACTTATATAGGGCCCTCCACCCCCAGAAAACAGAATACACATTCTTCTCAGGCCCACATGGAACCTTCTCCAGAATAGATCATGTCTTAGGACACAAATCTAACCTATATAAGACTACAGATGTGAGGATCATTAGAAGCACTCTATCAGATCACTATGCAACAGAGGTCAAAATTGACTGCAAGAAATGGAAAAAAACTAAAATAAATGGAAAAAAACTAATACCTGGAGATTAAACAATATGCTGCTCAACAACAGCTGGATCAAAGAGCAAATCAAGGAAGAAATAAAAAGATTCCTTGAGACAAATGATAATGAAGAGACAACTTGTCAAAATCTGTGGGACACAGCAAAAGCAGTAATTAGGGGGAAACTCATAGCAATAGAGGCCTTTGACAAGAAAGAGAAAAATGACAAAATCAACGGTTTAAAGAATCATCTCAAGGAACCTAAACAGACCAATCTCTTCAGAGGAAATTGAAGATGTAATTAAGAAACTCCCTAAGAACAAATGTCCAGGTCCAGATGGATTTACAGGTGAATTCTATCAAACATTCCAAAAAGACTTTCTACCACTTTTCCACAGGCTCTTCCTAACCATCGAAAAAACAGGAATCCTCCCCAACTCTTATTATGAGGCTAATATCACACTCATTCTCAAAGATGGCAAAGACACCACCAAGAAAGAAAAGTACAGATCAATCTCACTAATGAACATAGATGTAAAGATACTCAACAAAATCTTAGCAAACCGAATCCAGAACTTCATCAAAAAGATCATACACCATTGACCAAGTGAGCTTCATCCCAGGAATGCAAGGTTGGTTCAACATACGCAAATCAATTAACATCATACATCACATCAACAACAAGAAAGACAAAAAGCACATGATCATATCAGTTGATGCAGAGAAGGCATTTGTCAAAATCCAACACCTTTCATGTTGAAGACACTCAGCAAAATAGGGTTAGATGGAACCTTCCTCAAGATAGTTACATCTATCTATGAAAAGCCCACAGCCAACATTATTCTCAATGGTGAAAAACTAGAAGCATTCCCACTAAGGACAGGAACTAGGCAACGCTGTCTACTCTCTCCACTCTTATTCAATATACTCTTAGAAGTCCTTACCATAGCAATCCAACAAGAGAAGGGAATCAAAGGAATACAAATTGGGAAAGAGAAACTCTATCTCTTTTTGCAGAATATATGATAATATATATCAAAAATCCTAAAGAGTCTGCAGTAAAACTCCTAGAAAAAATTAACCAATACAGCAAAGTGGCTGGCTACAAAGTCAATACACAAAAGACAGTAGTGTTTCTCTATACAAATAACAAAGCTGAGGAGAGAGAAATTACAAATACAATTCCATTTAAAATAGTATCAAAAATATTAAGTACCTAGGAATCAACATAAAAGGGAAGTGAAGGACCAATATCAGGAAAATTTCCAAACAATTTAGAAAGAAATTGAAGAGGATTTAAGGAAATGGAAGAACATCCCATGCTCATGGGTAGGTAGAATCAACATAATCAAAATGACCATCCTACCCAAACTTCTATATAGATTCAATGCAATCCCCATCCAAATTCAGGCATCATTCTTTCAAGACTTAGAACAATCAATCATAAAATTCATCTGGAACTACAAAAGACCCTGGATAGCCAAACAGATACTGATAAATAAGAACTGGGTGGCATCTCTTTACATAACCTGAAGCTATACTATAAAGCTATAGTGATCTTAACATCATGGTACTGGAACAAAAACAGAGTCTCAAACCAGTGGGTTAGAACAGAATTTCCAGACATAAATCCTAGACATATAGTCAACTAATATTTGACAATAGAGCCAAGAACTTGAAATGGAACAAAGAAAGTCTCTTCAACAAATGGTGTTGGTACAACTGGAAAACCATCTGTAAGAAACTGAAAATTGAACCATACCTCACTCCTAATACAAAAGTCAACTCAAAGTGGATCAAAGACCTTGAAATTAGATCAGAATCTATAAAGTTTATTGAGGAAAAATAGACAGAACACTCGAAGACCTATATATTAAAAGTCTTTGAGAATGGAACACCAATGGCAAGGACTCTAGCATCAAACATAAACAAATGAGATTGCATCAAACTAAGAAGCTTCTGCATGGTGAAGGACACCCAACTTAAAACAAAAAGACAGTTAACTGAATGGAAAAAAAATTTCACACTCAACACATCAGATAAAGGGCTGATAACCAGAATATACAAAGCACTCAGAAAGCTGAGTCCCTCAAAACCAAATAAAGCCATAGAAAATTGGGGATATGAAATGAATAGACAATTCTCCCAGGAAGACCGAAAGATGGCCAACAAACACATGAAAACATGCTAACCTTCACTCATCATTAGGGAAATCCAAACAAGACAACAATGAGGTACCACTTTACACCAGTGAGGATGGCTCACATAAAAAATGAGAATAATCTCTGTTGGCAGGAAATTGGTATGAAAGGCACTCTCATCCACTGCTGGTGGGAATGGCCCCTAATCTAACATCTATGGAGAACAGTCTGGAGAGTGCTCAAGGAACTCAGAATTGAGCTGCCATTTGACCCAGCAATTGCTCTCCTAGGTATCTACTCCCAAGTCAGAAGGACTTTTATCCCAAAGTACATGTTCTCGCAGCATTCAGTATAATAGCCAAGTCTTGGAACCAACCTCGATGTCTAACAACAGATGAGTAGATCATTAAGATGTGGTATCTATACACAATGGAATACGACATGGCAGTCAGAAATGATACAATCATGGACTTTGCAGCAATGTGGATGGACCTAGAATATTTTATGTTAAATGAAGTAAGCCAGAAGACAAAAGATAATCACAAAACGATAGCACTATTTTATCATTCTATTATGAAGTACCTAGAATATACACCAGATATACAACCAATGTTCCGCGATTAAGTAACAGGGTGTAATAGCATAGAAACCTCAAACACTGTAGTAATCACCATATACTAGGGAGTAGAGCTCAAAAACAAAGGGAAGAGAAACAACACAAATCCCGACTATACATTATATCATAAAGAAACCAGCAACAGGAGAAAGAGCAGCATAGAGAGAACAGGTATGTAATCATCATTTTATTACAAAGGCTCATAATAATTTACTAGGGATCTTATACAGGATTATGGGTAAAGATTATAATGGAAAATTACTCAGTCCAACGGAAATATTTCAAAACATTATGTTTGAATGCCTTAATCTTACCACATTTAAAATAACCTCTCAGTTTTTCTGTCCATAGGGGTTCCTGGAGACAAAGGGTGAACATACTATGGTGGTAACTCAGTGCTCAGTCACACGAGGCACCATACTCAGCTTAAATCATGAAAATGGCCGGATAAAACTCTTTAATATACCCTTTATCTCTAGATTATGCATTCTTTTAGGACCTGAAGCACATGACCAGCCAGATCACCAAAGAAAGAACCGTGACCTACAGATTTTTACTACAGGGCCTAAGCATTGAACACGTTCAAGCAAACTAAAAGGCCCTTGCACTTGTACCCTCTGTTCTCATTACTTCGTACTTTTTTGTGTTGTTTGATTGTTGGTTTGTTTTGTTTTGTTTTTCCTTCCCTCACTTCTTGTCTCCCTCTTCTTCCACATTCTCCTCCTCACTATCATCAATTCAATCTATGTTAAATAAAAACCACACGGTTAACTCCTCTATAAGAAACAAAAGCTGACTTATAAGGTGCTGTGGGCAATACTGCAAAGGGTAAACACACACACACACACACACATATATATATATATACATATATATATATATATATATAACTCACTAACACAGTGGTCAGTACTCAAGACATGAAACCTATACATATCCAAAAGTTGATCTTTTAGTTTCCGTTCCTTACAAGTATTATACTTACCTATCTTTCTGTACTCAGCGCACCTCTTGCCCTCCCCACCTCTCTACATTAATATACACCTAAGCTAACTTCTATATGTTTATATGTGGGCAGGAGCACACAGAGATAGGAATCCTCCGTAAGGGACAAACCTAAACCACAAACAACCCATACCTATACCCTCATATACCCTCTCCCATATATTATTCCCGCCCCCCTCCTCCAGAAATCTGACTATCCCTTCACCCCTCAATCCCATGCCCAATATCCCCACCACATTGTAACTCTTCACTGTCAGTTCTTAATCCATTAGGCATCAAGACTGACCTCCTACCCCAACGAACCAGTACCCACTACCCAAGTGAAGAGACACCCACTCAAGCTCTCATCTCATTCCTGGCAAGAAAATACAACCAACACCCCGTTTAACTCATACAGTGTGGCCCTCCTAATCACCTGTTCCTAATGAGGACTGTGGCTTGATACCGGAACTAGCTCCAAAGGACCCCCACTGCAAGAACTCTACCCAAGACCTCCCTGCCTGATTCGCACACCTCACAAGGAAATCTCAAAAGACAATGGGGAAGCCTATACATTCATCATAATATAGACTTATATAATATTACCTCTTACCCTGTTTCTCCCCAAATGTAAAATAATCTCCTGTTTCACTTCCTCCCTTTTTGTTTTTATTTTCCTCTTTTTCTTCTTTTCTTTTTTATTCTTGTCCATTTTTTTGTTTTGTTTGGTTTGGTTTGGTTTGGTTTGGTTTTTTTGGGCCACACCCGTTTGGTGATCAGGGGTTATTCCTGGCTAAGCGCTCAGAAATTGCACCTGCCTGGGGGGGACCATATGAGATGCCGGGGGATTGAACCGCGGTCCTTCCTTGGCTCCTTGGCTAGTGCTTGCAAAGCAGGCACCTTATATCTAGGGCCACCTCGCCGGCCCCTTAGTTTTTGTTTTTTGATTTGTTTTAGCTTCTTTTGGGTAACTCCAGGCAGCGCTCAGAGGGTGTTACTGGATCTATGCTCCGAGATCCCTCCTGGTGGGCACAGGGGACCATGTGCAATGCCAGGATTTGAGCCACCGTCCTTCTGCAGGAAGGACAGATGCCTTGTCTCCATGCTATCTCTTCTGGACCCACTTAATTCCTTTAATTACATCTTATTTAATCTTTTATTAAAAAAAGAAATTTTTTTCTTTAGATATGTGTGAGCATATATTTTTTAGTTTTCGGCGTGTGTCTGTTTTCTCCTCTCTCCACCCCCAAAAATCCACCAGCAATATAATGTAGCACCACTTCCTTCTGAAAATACATATTAAACAAAGGGGAAATTTTACATGTAAAAACAAGCTCTTATCTACTAGGGATAAGAACTCATACTTCTTTACAACACAGGGACATCTCCCACCCTGAACATATGTCTTGTGAGAACAACTTAGACTCCAGGGAACTAGACACCGACCATTCAGCCTTGACTCCTGGATTCCAGACATAGAAATGACAGAGTTCTCCACAACAGCTCCAGGAACCAAATCCCCTTCAGGGCATTCATAATGCTGCTCTGATGCCAACATGTGCCAGTTCTAAATTTATAACCTGACAACGAGGAAATGGGAACAACTTGATCTAAGAACAAGTTGTCCTTCCTCATCAGCCAACGATAAGACAAAAATCAGAAAACATGTCACTCTTTGACCTGAGCAAAAGCCAAGATTGCTATATACAGATGACTGGTTATTACAACCAGGACTGGACAGTACACATCCAGGGACCAACAACAGCAACAACAACAGCAACGAAAAGCTCCAGCCTAGCTTTTGGTCTACGATCTGTTCAACAAACAAGATCTCCAACTACAGAGGTCTGACTGAGACAACCGCAACTGAACAGGTCTTCCGGAAACATAACGAAAGACTTTATCCCAGGCTCCATCCTAGGAGCAACATAATGACCAAGACCACCAACTACAGAAGATGAATTAAAACGACACTGAAGAAGTAGAACTCCTAGAACCACAAAGAAAGACTCCATCATAAGCTCCATTCCTTGAGCTGCACAGCCACCAAGATCTCTAGATACAGAGGTCTAATTTTACCATCCAAGAAGCAGCAGAAGTCTTCCATACACCACAAAAGCACCGAGGGGAGTCTACAGTTAATCCCATGACAGTATACTTCAGGGGTGGAGAAACCCTGTAACTCCTAGGCCAAGTGAATTCTCTCTATAACATCCCCAATCCTTAATGTGCCTATGCAGGGGGAAAAAAAAAAACACAAAATAATCATCTTTCCACACATTTATTTATTGATTGATCGATTTTTTGACATCTTTATTTTGGTGTAAATATTGAAATTGATATTTCCAATTTTATTTTATTTTATCTTATCTTTCTCTTTTTTTTTTTTTTGCACTCCAGCATGATTTGGTTTCAGAACCAAGACTACTATGTGGTGCTTCTCTTTATTGCTGTAGTGCTCACTGGATATTTAATTTGATATTTCCTTCTGTATTGTTGTGGTGTTTCAATTACCTTTTTTATGTCCTCTCTCAAACTGAGGTTGAAAACCTCTAGAAGGTCTCCACCCATTTTCAAAATATTTGACTTCCTTTTTTTAATTTATTTTTTATTTTTCTTATTTTTACCCCATTCTATTGCTTTTCTTTCCTTCAAACAAAACCACATAACTTGATTTATCTAGCTCCGCCTCTTAAATAGAGGGGGAAACAAGGGAGGGTACCAGGACTAAACAGATATATGACCACTAATAGTAAGCTAGACAAAGAGAGGTCCACCTACTCTAGCAGCCTGGGGGGTGATGGTGGGGTATATGGGTTGCAGAAAGGGAACTGGGATGGGGGAGGACAAATTTGGTGATGGGTATTCCCCTGATTCAGTGTGAATATGTACCTAATATACTACTGTGAAAGATAGGTAAGCCATTATAATCACAATAAAAATTTAAAAAAATATTCAACCACAAAACACAATTCACTAGTGAAACAATTTGAGCCTGAGATTTTGTTTTGGGGGAGCTTTTTGATTATTATTCCAATTCCCTTGGTAGTTTTTGGTCTATTCACATATTCCACATCACCTTGGTTCAACCCTGGAGTTTTTATAGGAGTCCAAGAATTTATCCATTTTTTCCAGGTTCTCTCATTTTGTGACATATAGATTTTCAAATAATTTCTAATTTTCCTTTGAATGTCTGGTACCTCTAATGACAATCCCTATCATTTATGATTTATTAAATTTATCTTTTTCCTTGAGAATCTACCTAATGGGTCATCACTCTTATTTATTATTTAAAGAACCAACAATTGATTTCATTGATAATTTGGATTTTTTGGGAGGGGGTCTTCTGCTCATTAATTTCTGCTCTAAGTTTCATTACTTCCTTCTCCTGCTCCTTTTGGCTCATTTTGCTATTTTCCAATTTCTTAAGTTCTGTCATTAAATTATTTATATAGGCATTTTCTTCCTTTTAGATAAATTCGTGTAAACCTATATGTTTTCTTTTAGTGCTGCTTTTGCTGTCTCACAAATTCTCATAATTTGTGCCTTCATTCTCATTTGTTTCTAGGAATCTTTAGGTTTCCTTTTGTTTTGTACTCTGACATATTGTTCAGGAAAAAAACTGTTTAATGTCCAGATATTAAAGTTATTTTTCCATTTATGTTTGTAATTTACGTCTAATTTTTTGTTTTATTTTGCGTCACACCCCAAAGCTCAGGGGTTACTCCATTTTACTTCTATTTTTAGGGTACCATGGTCTAAGAAGATAGTTGATATAATTTCTATCCTCTTGATTTTATGAAGGTATGTTTTATGCCACAAAATTTGATCTATCTTACAGACTGTTCCATATGCATTAGAGAAGAATGTGTGTTCAGCTTTTGGGAGCTGCTCAAACTCCCTTGTTCCTCTATATTCTATTGCTTTATAGGATGTTCTGCATCTCTTCTTGGAGCTCTTTGATCTTTTCCTTATTTGATATCATTCTGCTGCTCACACTTCTATTGTGTTTTTATAATATCAACCATATCTTAATTTCTATTTATTTTTATTGAAATATATTGTATTATTTATTGTAACATATTTTATAATATATTTTGTAATATATTTTTATTGAATCATTGTGAGATAATTATAAAGTTGTTGATAGTTTAGATTCAACCCTACAATGTTCAAAAATATATAACCATTCTTTTACCATTATTCATTTTTGCCACCAATTTCCCCCACTACATTCCTCCACCTTACCCCAATTTACTTCTATGAAAGACACTTTCTTAGTTAATTCTTGCTCTCTTATTTTTTCTTTCTAAACACCATGTTTTGCAGTACTGTAGTTTGCTGAATGTGTATAATAGAGGTCCTTTACTTCCTTTCAGTTCACAGGTCTAGTATAGAGTGATCATTTACAACATTTTTGTCATAGTAATACCTTCTCTGTCTTAATTATGAACTCTCATAATTCTCATTGTTTTTGGGTATATTTCTCATTCTATTGTTATTTTATCTTCCACAGGTGAGGGCAATAATACTATGTCTGTCCTTATTTATCTGATTCTTTTACTTAGTATGATTCTCTCCACATAACATATAACTAAATTTCAATTTTTCATTTTACTAATATCTACATAGTATTCCATTGTGTAAATGTACCACATTCTTTTATCCAATTATAAGCTTTCAGGCATTTGGGTTATTTCCAGATTGTTGGTATTGTAAATAGTGCTACAATGAACATAGGAGGCAGGTGCTTTTGGATTCCTCAGGTATATTATCAGGAGCAATATTATTTGGTTGCATGGAAATTCAACATCTAGAGTTTTTATTTTGAGGAAAGTGTACATTGTTTTCCAAAAATCTGGTCAACTCTACATATCCACCAGCAGTGAATTAGTCTCTTTCTCCCTGAATCTTCCTGAGTATTCTTTGTTCTTGTTTTTTGTTTGTTTGCTTGCTTTTTATGTTGTGTGACTCTGTAGTGTAAAATGTTATAAAATTGTTGTGCTGATTTGCATCTTCCTGATGAAAAATAAATAAATATCAAGTGAAACTAGGTGAATTTTTTATTTATCCATTATTCTTGTTCTCTTTCCTTAACATAGAATATTGTGAAATTAGTCATCAGTGAACAAATGCTTATTGAGTAGCTCCTGTGTGCTCAGTATAGTGGTAGTTATTAAAATTGAGGCATGCCTGGGATTGATAAGGAAAATCATTCTGAATATCACCATATCCTCAGGCCTTGCGTTGAACTTATATTATCACCCACATTACCAGTGGGACCCCCAGGCAACCTGAGCAGCACTTGAAAGCCTTCACAAATAAATCAATAAAGGGTTACAAGTAAAACTGTAAACTGACTTTAAACTAAAATTCTGGTCATCTAAGGCTATCATATAGCCTTGACTAGCACATACATTTTCACAAGATAAATGTTTAACAAAAAGAGAGAACTAAAAATTGAAAAAGGAAAATAGTGTTCCCTTGAATAACTAAAATCACTCACATGGATATCATTGGAAACAAATCTAATTAAATGAAATTACCAATAATCTCCAGGTTTTTCTAAGCTATCCAAAAATAGAAATGTATGTCTCCATCAGCCAGCTAGTACTTAAAATGCAACAAATACATTAAAACCTTAAGTACTTTCTTTTCTCTAAGCATTACTATAAAGTCTAGCTTAGTTTCTTGTCACCTCAAGTTATTGTTTTTTTAATATCTGCTTCCTTTCATATCTATTTGCACTTATCTGTCACACTGCATTGAAACTGTCCACTTAGAGAAAGGTTAATCTTCCCCTAAATAAATGCTCCATGAAACAGAAATCATGATTTTTGTTCAAGATGTCTCATAGGAACTGCAGTGTCTCAAGTATATAGTAGATGTTCAACAAATACTTTTAGAAGTACATGAGCCAACAATTGTAGAGATTGTAAGTGTTAAGTCCCAATACACATCAAGTCAAAAGGTATAACAACACTATCATCCTGAGTATTTCTTCATACAACGCATGACTATAAGATAATTTCAGAAAATATTCTCCCTAATAAAAGCCCGAAGGTTGTCCTAGTCCCCTAGCAAAACAGTTTAGGTCTTTTAGAATATTGTCTGTGCTCAGGAAAGAGTAGAACAGATAATGGGGCCAGCAAAAAATACTTCCAGGAAAGAATGAACTAAAATAGTTTCTGATCTTTCAGATATAGAGGGCAACATAGGGAAAAATTAAACAAGAAATTGTCATAATTTTTCTCTATACTTTAAGGGTACATCCTGTTTAGCTATATGACATACTAAAGCCTCTGTTCTTCGTGTACCTATTGAATTTTGATGTGCTACTAAGTACTCTCAATAACTCTGTCAACTTAAACAATGGCTCACCGATTGGCAACCAGGATCAGGAAGTGATATTGTACTGGATAAATGGACAACCTGTGAGCTCACTGTTGGATACTTAGATAATCCTAAAGCTTGAACAATTCTTGTGTGTGCTTATTTGTTCATCTCCTTCTATGCAACAGCCCCACAGGCCAGGGCTGTAAAACCAACTTGGCAGGATTCATGACAATAGGGAAAGAATTCTGCATAAGAAATAAAGACTAAATGTTTCTGCAGCATATTCAAGGAGCTCAATCTTATAAGTGGATAAGATCTGTTAGGAAAAAAGGTCATTCTTTACTCTGTGAGTGTGGGTATGTGCATTAGACATACAAGAGGATATATGTATTTAGTATCAAATAAATAAGATTTGGACATCTAATAATTCCAAAACCTTAGCAGTTTGTGGGAAAATGCTAGAAAATAATTAGTATGAGAATTTTGTGAATCAGAATCTTGATTCTTTAGATATATCTATGTTTTTTTCCTTTTCTTTCTTTTTCTTTTTCTTTTTTTTTTGTTGTTGTTGTTGATGCTTTGTTTTGTTTTAAATAATGTCTTATTTAAAAACCTTGATTACAAACATGATTGTGACTGGGTTTCAGTCATGTAAAGAACACCCCATCACCAGTGCAACATTCTCATCACCAATGTCCCAAATATCCCTCCTCCCCACACCACTCCTGCCTGTACTCTAGACAGGCTTTCTAGTTTCCTCATATATTCTCATTGTTAGGATAGTTCTCAATGTAGTTATTTCTCTAACTAAACTCATCACTCTTTGTGGTGAGCTTCATGTCATGAGCTAGAACTTCCAGCCCTCTTCTCTTTTGTCTCTGAAAAGTATTGCAAGAGTGTCTTTCATTTTTTCTTAAAACCCATAGATGAGTGAGACCATTCTGCGTCTTTCTCTCTTTCTGACTTATTTTGCTCAGCATAATAGTTTCCATTTACATCCATGTATAGGAAAATTTCATAACTTCGTCCCCTGATGGCTGCATAATATTCCATTGTATATATGTACCACAGTGTTTTTAGCCATTCATCTCTTGAGGGGCATCTTGGTTGATTCCAGAGTCTTGCTATGGTAAATAGTGCTGCAATGAATATAGGTGTAAGGAAGGGATTTTTTTTTTTGGAAGGGATTTTGTATTGTGTTCCTAGGATATATTCCTAGTAGTGGTATAGCTGGATTATATGGGAGCTCAATTTCCAGTTTTTGGAGGAATCTCTTTATCACTTTCCATAAAGGTTGGACTAGATGGCATTCACACCAGCAGTGGATAAGAGTTCCTTTCTCTCCACATCCCCACCAACACTGCTTGTTCTCATTCTTTGTGATGTGAGGTGATGTGAGGTGGTACCTTATATTTGTTTTGATCTTCAACAAGCGGTGTTGGCACAACTGGCTAGCCACTTGCAAAAAATTGAACTTAGACCCCCAGCTAACATTATGTATGAAGGTAAAATCCAAATGGATGAAAGACCTTAATATCAGACACGATATCATAAGGTTTATAGAACAGCATGTAGGTAAAACACCCCAAGGTATTGACACTAAAGGCATCTTCAGGGAGGAAACCGCACTCTCCAAACAGAAAGCAAAAATTAACAGATGGGAATACATTAAGCTGAGAAGCTTCTGTACATCAAAAGAAATAATACCCAGGATACAAGAGACACCCACCGAGTGGGAGAAACTATTCACCCAGTACCCATCAGATAAGGGACTAATCTCCAAAATATACAAGGCACTGACAGAACTTTACAAAAAAAGACATCTAATCCCAATAAAAAATGGGGAGAAGAAATGGACAGACAATTAGATAAAAGAAAAATACAAATGGCCAAAAGGCACATGAAAAAAATGCTCCACAACACTAATCATCAGGGAGAATAATTCATTACATATTAACAACTTTGCAAAACTTCACACTGTTATCTTTTTATTTAAAAAAAATCCATTATCAAATTTTACCTAATTGGCTAGAACAAAATCACACTTTTCATGTGCATAAATCGTACGTTTGTAGGCATGTGGCCATGAAAAATGTCTCTATTTAATGTAACTGAATACTGATAAAAAAAAAATGAATCATTGTACCAGAGCAGCCTGCATAATAGGCTATTTTTTTTCGGCCACACCCATTTGGTGCTCAGGGGTTACTCCTGGCTACGTGCTCAGAAATTGCCCCTAGCCTGGGGAGACCATATGGGATGTCGGGGGATTGAACCGTGGTCCTTCCTTGGCTAGCGCTTGCAAGGCAGACACCTTACCTCACTGGCCCCTCCCTTGGTTTAATTCTTTAGCTCATTATTCATATGCCTTTCTAATATACATTTCCTTTATCCCAGTCATTAAAATATCTCTCTAGCTCCAGAATGTCTTTTACAGAAAAGCCACTATTATGTATGGTTGCCTCTCCTTTTTTTCTGTTTGCTTTCTTTACAGTGTTGATCTACACAATATACAATTGTTGCCCAAAAGAAAATATACAACAGCCTGGAAGTCCCTTTAAACATAACTTTATTGATATCATATACAGAGTTTGTTCTTTATTCATCAGTGTCACTAGTTCCTAGTCACATTATCACATTAATACTTAATAAAAGTTTTCTATAAATTGTGATGGAGTAGTGTTACGGCTCTTTTAGAATATGTCCAGCAGGCCTTCTGGTCTCCATCGGAAGCCCCCCCCCACACACACACAAAAAAAAAGTTGTGGTGGAGTAACTGTTACAATTTTCTGTTTTGGAATGAAATGATGAATAAAAGTAGAAAAATAAGAATTTCTTCACATGGGAAGTTGTTGAATGGGTCAGCTGTTGAATGCGTCAGCTGTTGAATGGGTCACCTGATTAGAGCTGTCCATTAGCACTTGTCCTTTTAGTGCCACACAGCATAGTAACTCACAATGTGAACCCAAATGTCTTGTGTTAATTTCTGTAGAGACTTAAATGATCCTTTTGTCAGTGACATATTGGATAACTGTTTCCTGTCACCATTAAAGAGAATATTCTTTATGCTGATATTTATAAAAGGCTGTTTTAATTCTATAGTGTCTGAGTATACAATTATTAAGTATATTCTTAATACTCAATTCTACCCCATATTATCCTAGTCTCTGAAAACTCACAGAAAACAAGAGAAGTGAAGCAAGCCCTATTAATAACCTCTATTATGGACTACCCAAGGGAAAGAAAAGAATTCTCTGAAATTAAAGCCTTTTGAGGGATTTACTTTTATGTTTATTCAGATTTAGATGAAACAAACAGCTCGAATTTTATGTAAAAATCCACTTCCAGGGGCTGGAATGGTGGCACAAGCAGTAAAGCACTTGTCTTGCACTCACTAACCTAGGAAGGACCTTGGTTCTATCCCCCAGTGTCCCATATAGTCCTCCAAGCCAGGAGGATTCTGAGCACGTAGCCAGGAGTAACCCCTGAGTGGCACCAGATGTGGCCCTAGAATCCAAAAAATAAAATAAAATAAAATAAAAATTTAAAAAATCCATTTCCATAGGTTTTTGTTTATTTGTTACAACTTGCATAAAATCAACAGTCTGGGCAAAGTATCCAGTAGGATTATTAGAAATAATCTGGTAAATTCTTTAAAAGAGAACCTCTGTTTGCTCATCCATGCTGAAATTTCCAGAGATTATTGTAATTAGTTGTTAACACTTGCTGAACATTCACTGGATGCCAGGCACTGTCAGACTCACATTATATATACCAAACACTGAATTCAAAGAGCTGTCCCTCAAGGCAAATACTCTTATCTCTTTGTTACAGGTATGGAAAACTTCCTTGAAGCATGGAAATAAGTAACTTGCCAAAGAAGGAAAGAACTTGCCAGTGATCAAAGAGCTAGGAGTCAACCTCAAGCATGTTAATTTCCTAATTTTAGACTCCTTTTTTATTTTTTTATTTTTTTATTTTTGGGTCACACTGGTGACTTCAGCTCAGGGTCCTGCTCAGAAATTGCTCCTGGCTTGGGGGACCATATGAGATGTTTGCAAGGCAAACACCTTACCTCTGAGTCATCACTCCAGCCCCAAGTCCAGACTCTTAATAATGATGAGCAATTTAGAAAAGAATACTTCATATTTTTTAAAAAAAAAAAGAGAAAAAATTCAAGAAATCAACATGATCTGTCTCACACCATGCTTTGCATTTCTGGGAGAGTGATTTTTCTAGTGTGTGACTATTTTTTCCACATTGCAGTGTGTTCCAAACTCAGGATTTTCCTGAACACCCTAGTCCCACTCCAACTTCAATCTGCTCCTTCCTGAGAAAATAAACTAAAAGTAATCTTCAGGAGATTTTTGCCCCTGTCACTAGTTTTCTCCATTCTTTTGAGCTTGAATCCTTGTGCTAAGACTATAGCATCTTTCATGGAGAATTACAACTTGCTTATAAGATCACAGCCCAATTTCTGTTGCATTCAGCACAAGTCAGAAGATACCACTATTACTGCTATTTAAATCATCATCACTACAGCACTACTCTCCAGTTCATGGAATATTTATGACTGATAAATCTTTATGATTTACCTACATTTCTGCAAAATATTCTATCAAGTGTCACAATGAATGGGATACACACAGTTCCTATCTCCACAGGGCTAATAATTTACTGTCACATCATAGTATAATAATATAAGCATGGTATAATAATACAAGCAACTATAATACCACCATATTATTGGTGTCAGGATAATGGAAAATAGAACCTTATGAAGCCAAGATAAGGAGCTCTTCAGATACAGTGGCTAGGATAGTCTTCTGAGAAAAATATAACCTTTAGATTAGTCCCTGAAATATTTTAGGACTAATAAAGCAGATAGATACATTGTTCCAGGTAAAGAAATATGAGTAGAAGACTGACGAAACAAACATACAACAGTACTCAAGAATTGAAATAAATGTAATATATAGCAGTGATTTTTCCAAATCGTGTGGCAGGATGGTAACAGAAAAGGCTAATAGAAAACAGAAGTTACTTCATGAAGGGAAAAAATGTGATTCATTTTAAAAAGTTTGCATTTAACGTTAAGAACAATGGTAGTGCAATGAAGAGGCTTTGAGCAGAGGAAGGACATGGGCTGTCTCACATTTCCCAAATCTCTTCATGTCTACTATAGGAAAGAAAGAAAAATTCAAAGTGGGCAGCATCAGACATAGAATTAGAATTTAGGCTTCTTTGTAATAGCCTAGGAAAGGAAGCCAGAGAAGCACAAATGTAGATGGAAAGAATGGTTGAAGATGAAAAAGATGAAGGAAAACACCAATAGGACCCTTAAACTAAAGAATTACAGAAATAGGACATTCTGGCAGGTTTTGCTATTCTAGAAAACAATAATTTATGCTGGTGATGACTGTTACATAACATTTTCTTCAAAATAATACTATAAGGGCCAGAGTGATAGGTTTACCTTGCAAACGGCTGACCCAGGAGGGACTTCAGTTAGATCCCCAGCATCCTATATGGTCCTCCAAGCCAGTAGCAATTTCTGAGCACATAGTCAGAATAATCCCTGAGCATCACCAGATGTGGTCCAAAAGAAAAAAAGAAAAGAAAAGAAAAGAGAAGAGAAGAGAAGAAAAGAAAAGAAAAGAAAAGAAAAGAAAAGAAAAGAAAAGAAAAGAAAAGAAAAGAAAAGAAAAGAAACAAACTAATACTATGGTAGGGAAAAATTTTTAATAAAACACAATTGGTCTTGTAATAATGTCTATAGCTGGGTGTCTCTACATTTGAATGTTTCTGGAAAATGCTATAATAAAATGTATTCTACATTGCCAGATATGCAGTATTTGAAGAAAGTCATAACAAAGGCCCAAGGAAGAGAACAATAGTTATTATGATGCAGAAACTGAGTATTTGTTCATCCAATTCTGCAAAACTTTTCTCAGTGCCCTGATATAGGTGTTTATGCAGATTTAGTCCTTTCAGTGATTTGTGTTTGGAGGTTCCCCAGAGCTCTGTGACACATTCTCAGCTATTTCCATTTCTAATTTCTCTGATAAGATCCAAACCTCATTAGGCTGTCAGCAACATTTGATCTGCTATTTTAACATGGAGCTAGAGGCAATCTCAGACACCTTCCTTTAAAGCCACATTCTAATACTTCTAATGCATCTCTCGCAGCCAAATTATTTAGTGGTGCCACAGACCTTAAAAACAAAACAAAACAAGTAAAAAAAATAAACACAAGTCAGTTCCTTCCCTACAAGAGTCTCTCTCAGCTCAGGTAACAGATCTTGTTTGGCATGAAAATGAAAACAGTAAAAATGAAATCAGAAAGTGAAGACAAAATATTTAGTAACACAAACAAAAGAAAAAAATCATAACAAGAAATAAATTTAGCAGTACACCTGCCTTGCTGTTATATTGAGTGAACTATTCCAGCACAGAATCTTAAAGAAATAAGAATGAGGGGCCGGGAAGGTGGCACTAGAGGTAAGGTATCTACCTTGCAAGCGCTAGCGTAGGACAGACCACAGTTTGATCCCCCGGCATCCCATATGGTCCCCCCAAGCCAGGAGCGATTTCTGAGCGCATAGCCAGGGTAACCCCTAAGCATCAAATGGGTGTGGCCCAAAAACAAAAACAAAACAAAAAACAAACAAACAAAAAAAAGAAATAAGAATGAATTTATATACATTACTCCTGATTTTAACCTCATGAGTACCAAACAATATCTGCACATGTATGGGTTTAAATTGGGTCTAATGATGCACTTTTATACAAAATATGTGCTTTAAAAATTATAAATAAAAATGCTTCTCATCATTTTGGGGCATAAAAGAGAGTTGGGCCTGATCCAACTGGGGTTACTACTGGTTCTGGATTCAAGATTCATTATTGGAAGAATTGGGTTTATCATATGTGGTGCTGGGAATTGAACCCAATGCATTAACAAACAAGACAAGTTTGTACTATCTTAAAAAAATTCCCTCTGAGGTACAAAGTTATCTGATGCAGGCTCAGGTAACTACCAGATTTCTTATGTTCAATCACCATAGAGAAAAATAACACTGTGACATAAGAGTTAAGTATGAAAGAATGGGACTTTTATTGACAATGACCTTTACTGTGACATAAAAAAAAAACTAAAATTAAGAGTGACTGAAACAGTATAAAAAAAGAAAAACAGATGTTTTATGACCAATTAAAGAAGTTACAGAGGAGCTGGAGTGGTAGCACAGTGGTGGAGCATTTGCCATGCATTTGGCTGACCCAGGACAGACATGGGTTTGATCCCCGGCATCCCATATGGTCCCTGAACCAAGAGTGATTTTTGAGTGCAGAGCCAGGAGTAACCCCTGAGCACCACCAGGTTTGGTCCAAAAAATAAATAAATAAATAAATAAATAAATAAAATAAAAATAAAGACGTTACAGAAAGAGGAGAAATAGGTGGTTGATTTTATCCCAATCAACAGCCTTCCTGATATATGCTTGTGAATCCTAAAGACATAATAAGGAAATAGCTGTTTGAACTTAGAGAAAATACAGCACAAGAGATGAGAAAATTGTACATTCATGTAGCTATTTCTTTCAAAGGTTATGAGCCAAATGTCTATAATTCCAACAGAGTGCATGTTATAATGAATAAGCACTCTATGAATTCAATTCCCTACTTCTGGTCATGTGCTCACATATTTATTAGAAGAAACAAATGCCTTTGAGCCTAAGTGCTTTTAGGCATAAGTCTGAAGTAATTCAGTCATGAGTTAGCTTAAGAAAATGTGAATAATTCTTTCTATCCCAGAACAATCTTTCCAATCTCTCAGGTATTGGGAGAAGGCTCTTGATAAGCAGTTCATTTATTTCCAGCCACCTGTGATTTTGTTCCTAAGTGGTCTGAATGGTTATTGAGGATCTGATTCAAAATTGCGACTTTTCTTTCCCAAATTACTTAGCACCGATTTTATTTAGAGGTAAATCAAGAAGGCATCAAACTGTGTGTGTGTGTTTTGTCATACCGCCTTCTATATAGCACTAAAAGATAAATGAGAGTGATTATTTAGCTATCTGAGTATGAAGGGAGAAAAAATTCCTTCTTGTTTTGTTTTAAAACAAAATTAGAAATTGCATCTTAAACTTTGTTGTTGTTGTTGTTGCTTGTTTTATTTTGGGGCCACACCCTGTGACACTCAAGGGTTACTCCTGGCTATGCACTCAGAAATTGCTCTTTGCTTGAGGGGCCATTATGGGACACTGGGGATCGAATTGAGGTCCATCCTGGGTCAGCCGCAAGCAAAGCAAATACCCTACTGCTGCGCTATCGCTCAGCCCCATCTTAAACATTTTTGAGGCAATCTTGGGCATATTTTTCATTCATTTTTATATCATCAAATTTGATTATATATCATATATATCATATATATATATATCATGTTTCAGTTTGGGAGTCATTTGAACCAAAACATTTTCTTATTTTACACAATTCAATCATTTCCATTTTTAATTATTGTTCTCAAGGTTGTATGGTTTTTGTTTGTTTGTTTGTTTGTTTGTTTGTTTTTGTTTTAGGGCCACACCCATTGACACTCAGGGATTACTCCCAGCTATGCGCTCAGAAATCATTCCTGGCTTAGGGGGACCATACGGGACTCCAGGGGATAGAACCATGGTCCCTCCAAAGCTAGTACTTGCAAGGCAGATGCCTTACCTCTAGAGCCACCATTCTGGCCCCAAGGTTGTATTGGTTTTAATAGTACTAATGTTAATGTTGACAAAGATTTCTTATTCTCTCAAAATACATATAGACACCTGTTGCCTTTTTAATTGGATACAGAAAAAGCTCCATCAGATATACATATTTGGGCCATCAATTCTAGGTCTATCTGAAGACTAAGGCAAAAACTGAATGAATTTCAAAACTCAAAAATATTGAATTCAGGGTTCAGAGAGATAGCATGGAGGTAATGCATGAAGAAGGTCGGTGGTTCAAATCCTGGCATCCCATATGGTCCCCTGAGCCTGCGAGGAGCAATTTCTGAGCGTAGAGCCAGGAGTAGCCCCTGAGCACTGCCGAGTGTGACCCAAAAACCAAAAAAAAATTTGTTTTTGAATTCAACGGGGATATTTTTATCTCCTAATTTACCCCTCAAAACACTTCAAAGAGTAACAGAAAGAAGCAGTTTCTCCCCATTACTGCCAATCACCCATACCATATATTTATTTCTATATGTACTTTCTTTACTGTGACATCTCTGGGGTTACTAAAATCTAGAAGTTAATTTCTTGTATACTATAGTAATCAGACTCATCTAACAATTAATATAGGTAATCAGATATCTACATAAGTTGAATTTCTCTGCCATGAGCATCTTTGTCCACAGCCCTGTGCATTAGAGAACCTCTCATGGTTCCAACCCATTAACCAAAGCACAGCAACTTGATGAATTAATGCTTATATAGGAACAGTTGGCAGCTTCTAATTAAATGATTATGGCTAAGCAGCTGCATGAAAGATGCCATGCACCGTAGAAAGCCAGCTGTCAATTTGATTGCTCCTAAGACAGAGAAAGAGTTAAGGCTGAACTATGGGTGAAGGGAAGTCTATCATATGCAGCCTATGCATTGTCATTGAAATTCCTGTGTGTTTTTTTTTTGGCCATCCTGTTAGTAGAGTGATGAAAAATCAACTGCTCTTCAGTAATTTCTCAGCACTCCAAAAAAGGTGGGGATAAAGAGATAATGAGAAGAACAGAGGGAGTCTGTCCAGAGAAACTAAAGAAAATATGGTGCTATTAAATATATAAGCTATGAGAAACACAGAAATGCTGCTGCACTAGTAGGAAAACAATACTCTCTGAGTCTCACTTAGATGAACAAGTATTTAGAAATCTATCATGGTCTTTGTGGGGGCAGGGCTGAGGTTTGGTATTCTGAAACAATTCATTTCTTTGATCAATGCTTCTCAAGATGCAATTCTCAAATAGACATTGAAGAGCAGGTAAATATCACAAACCGACATTTGGACTCTTTCTAAGAAGCTTCTTTTGAAAAGTTTGGAAATATATTTGTTCTGCAGAATCACAGGGATGTCAGACTCCTTTCCTGGAGCTGTAAGGTGAAATCTTATCTCTACACTATGGGAGATTCACTGAAAGGAAGGAGGCAGTCTGTCCACTAAGCCCCATGCACAGAGAGATATAGATCAGAGCAAAAGGCCAGAGAGTACTGAGCCAAATAATGCTTATTATTACACATTAACAAACTCCTCAGTAAATAACTGATTTCATTTCCCCCACAAGCAGTCCTTTTCCTTGTAATCCATGTGTCTTCACTTTGAAAACTCAAATGTGGATGACCCATTTCAGAATGATTTAGCTTTCCTCTGGTTTCCATAACCAGGTCCCCAGCAGATCATCTCCAAAGGAGGAAACTCAAGTGTCACCCAGAGTCAACCCAATAAATCCAGTTGTATTTTTATACTTTAATAAAATTAGACATTTTAGTTTCTCAAATTGATGTCTTCAAGTAAGAATAAAGAAAGCTAGAGGTTATCAGAGAAATACATTTCTTATAAAAGTCAATTCCCCCTATACCCAGGTTGGCCTGTTTAAAAAAATCAGCATTTAAACCAAGTGCTAAAATTCACAGGGTGATTCATAGTTTTCTCCCTGAAGAGATTAGTAGCTTACAGCTTATTTAGAATGATGCAATTTTATAAAACAAGGGGATATGTATCAGCAGCTGTCAGTTAAGCAAATAGACTAAACTCTTGAGAATCCCTTATTTTTAAAACTTTAAAGTAATTATTTTGCCTCTCCTCCACCTCCTCAGTTTCCCCCCTTCCTTTTCTTTTCAGTAATTCCAGCATTTCTGCATTCTTAAGATGTTGGCATGTGACTGATAATTCTCAAGGATCTCGTTCCTTTGAATTGTTCTTAAATGAAGTTTGTTTTAATTAAGTCTGCAGTGAAAACTCAAGCTTCAGTACAAAATGCAAAAAAAAATCAAATAGCAGATGCATGTAACTCATAAAAAACACATTTCAGACTGTGGAGGGGGAAGGATAGTAGAGAGGGGGGCTTATCATCAGTCTATACTGCCATCTAGCCAAGACTTCATTGTTCGGTGCAGCATCCATTTGATTTTTCAAAGCCCCTGATGAACGCAGCTCTTCAGCAGATCGCTGAAAGAGACTCCAAAGTTCAGAAAAAAAGATTAGACAGCAGTACTTAATTCACTTTGAGTCCACCAATTTCCTGTGGACCAACAGCCAAGTTCAATTCATCGACATTTTATCCACAGTTCAATAGCCAGCAGACATGTGTCTGCTCTCATGCTATATGTTGTCTATGCCAATATCAATTGCACAGAGTTCTTTTTGAGATCTTTGAATATTTTATGACCTCCTTAAAAAATAGAAATTGCCTTAAGTTGGGACCAGAGAGATAACATGGTGGGTAGAGCACTTTTCTTGCATATAGCCAACCTGGGTTCCATCTCAGCATCCCATATGGTCCCCCAAGCACCACCAGGATTAATTCTTGAGTACAAGCCAGGAGTAACCTCTGAGCATCACCACATATGTCCCCCAAAACACGAAAAAAAAAGAAAAAAGAATTGCCTTAGATAAGACATAGAACTAAATAGCTGAATGATAAACTCTACTTCTTTAGTTGAAACTCAAGAGTTAAAAAAATCTTCAAATAATATTGCTTGGACATTGATTCAACATGCAGACCACACATATTCATAAAGAGAATCACCAGGCATAAAAACAGAATAGAACCCTTGGTACTTACGGTAGAAGACATATTCAGTGTAGCTTGACCAGATCTTGTCATCTGTATATTGGTTGACAAAAGATGCTGTCACTGAGGAATTACAGGCCACCATGTGGAATCCACACTCTGACAACATATCAAAAGCCCTTTCCAGATGCTTGAATTTGAGATAAAATCTGGAGGTGTATCTTTCTGGAGCTCGGTCAGGGTCTCTACTTTCATTCAAAGTCTCTCCAAAGACTTCCTTGGCCAAGGAAATCCTTCCACACACCAAAATTCGGGGAACTCTCCGAAATTTGGCATCTGTCTGTCCCTCTCTGCCCATGGTGCAGGACCCCCGGTAGCCCACAGTAATAAACCCCCATCTGCGGTCCACAGGGAGCAAGGAAGAAGGGGGGCAGATTCTCGTGTCACTTCCTTGGGAGGCATCTTCAAAGTCACTATGGCAGAATTCATCTGGGCTTTGCTTCACATCCTCGGGGCTCAGGAGTTTGACCAAGTCTGGGAGCTGGAAGTACTCGGCTTCTCTTTTCAGCCTCCCTCTTTCTGGAAAGTGATCAGGCAGGACCACCTGCCTATCCCTGAGATAGTCCAGAATATAACGGAACAAGAATCCATCTCGATCGATGAAAAACCTTCCCTTGGAGTCCTTGGCTAGATCATTAGAGGTGTCTCTTTTGGGGGAAAACATTTTCCACAGAAGGGAATGAGGGATGCTTATTAAGGTGGAATGGCGAGTGAAATACACTTGACCCCCAACATTCAGCTCCACGACCTCGGGGAATGAGTTAGGTACTGTGGAGCCTGGTTCCCGAGGATAATACCGACTACAGTTTCCACTCAGAGCCATTGTCCTTGTCTTCTTCGCCTATTTTGCTGGAAGTTAAAATCCAATGGAATCCCAGCTTAAGTCTTTGCAATCAACTTGTAAGGGAAAGAGAAGGAGGCTCACTAGCTATTAAACATTCTTCCTTTAGCCCAGGTTTTGTATGTTTGTTTTTCCCCTTAGAAGCTAATATTTTTAGGAGAGTCCACAGGTGAAGTGAAGCTGTAGATCAACACAGGCTGGCAGGGAACTGCTACTTCCTGGATGACAATCAACTCATCTCCTTCCAACTTGGGTGATAAGGAAGGTCACGCCCCCAGTTACTCAGTTCTTACTAAAGGGGAAAAGAAAAAAAATATTATTATCTCAATTCTGACTAGAGTCAGGTCAAAATCACTAGAGAGAAAAAAAAGGGAAAGGGAAAGACCCAAAATCCAAAAAAGGAAGGGAGAGATTATTTTTACATAAGCAGCCCTTAAACTACTACTCATTTCATCCAGCCTTTCTTCAACAAAATCCTAGTTTCTCCCTTTCTATATTCCCTACCCACATGCTTATTATCCATGTGCCTTTATTCCCAGGGATCAGTATTAGGAACATTGCTTTTGTGGGTTTTATTTTGAGGGGGTGCATTTAAAAGTACTATAGTATTTTCAACTTCTAAAATATTTAGTTGTTGAAGGGGAAAGCAATAAGCCTTAGACCTTACCTTGGTGAGTGCTGGAGACCCAGTTCTCTTGAAGAAATACCCATTTGCAAAGCTTTCAGCATCATCCACACAGCCACTCTGAGCCTGGGGCTTGCCAAAATCCAGAGAGGTAAAGGACAGAGGTATCAATGAAAAGTGCTCGAGAGATATGCTCGGAGAAAATAAGACTTCTCTGTCACATTTATATACATATTCCTATAATAGTATATTTGAAAGTCGCTGTATGCATCTATATTCACTCCCAAGCTCAAGTTAAAACAAGTCACCAAAAAAGTTATTCCGTGATGAAAGGCAGTTGGTCTGAAGAAGGGGAAGCGAAGCAGAGAAAAATATTCAACCAAAGCTTCTGGAGGACGAGATCCCCCTCCAAATGCAATGAGAGAAATACAAATGCAAAATGAGAAAGAATCCTTCCTTTCAACAGAGTTGAGAGAGATTCTGGGACTTAGACGCTTTTCAGAAAGCCCAAAGCCTGGAAGAAAGGCAGAGCTGCCTTGGGGTCCCAGGTAGCCAGCCCACCTGCCTGCAAGGGCGCGTTGATTCCCATGGTCCTGGCCAGCGGTCGCCTTTGGCAACGCGGCAGCTTAGGCGCGGGGACACCAGCCCGGGCTCCGGGTTCGGCTTCGCAGGCGGCGGCGCTGGGTGGTTCCACAGTTCCCAGTGCAGTTAGGATGCTGTTGTTTCAGCAGTGCAGACAAGAAACCATCCAGGGAAATGACTATTACATCATCTTAAAGGAATATGGCTTGGAGAAAGCCGAGGCAGCACTGAGTCGCGTCCTCCCTTCTCAGCGACAGGTCGCCTTGCAGGCAGTGTTGGGGAAGGGACGCGGCGCTCCTGGTTCTGACCACGCCGCTGCCAGGCAGGCTTTGTGGGTTTGGGCTGGACACCGCGCTCCGCACCCTCTTTCCTCCCAGCCCGTCCTAGAGACAATAGTTTGCAGAAACCTTTGCTTTGCCCTTTCTTCTAGTCTTTACCTCCACTACCCAACAGTCCCCCCAGAAACACCCCTTCAGCCTCATTTTTTTCCTCCTTTTTACCCTCATTGGAATTGGAAGAAATCTACCAAAAATTCTTTGCCCGTGCACTTAATTTCCACTGCAAAACAGACATTTTTCTTCTACAGCTTTTATTGGTTCTTTAAGGTCCCAAAGTGGCTTGGGGGGGTGGGGGCCGCTTCAGGAAGAGATAAAACCATATTCTTTCAAATCCTCTTCTCTTCCTCTCTCCCTCCCTTCTGCAAGTGCCCAGAAATCTCACGAAGCAGCCAATTCATTAAGTACAAAACAAGTAAATCCAGACAGTCCTGGAATGAATGATGTTTATCCAAAATGAATGCATGAAGCACTTAAGCCTTTAAAAAAAAAAAAACTCCATTCCTAATCATCTTACTTTCTTCGCAAGAAATGATCAATGCACACCATTTTTTCAGGGCCTGTTTACTTGCCCCTGGCCGCCCCTAAGTCATCCTGCAAGAAGACATTTGCCTCCAGTCCCAGAGGGATCTCTTAAGTGCATCATTAGAGTTTCAGGAAGGCATTTCCAGGGCAACCTAATCCACTAACAAAGTCTTTTCAGTTGATCCTGCCAGTCAGTAATTGGCCCAGCCAACAGCTTACAGTAAATCGGGCATGGCCATTTCCCCTTTAAGACTCTCCATGTCTTCAGACTTACAGTCCTAATAATATGGTACTCCACCCATGAATAATATATGCGAGGTGCACTCCACTCCACTCCACTCCAAGCAGTTGTTATTTTTAAGTGAAAACCATAAATAGAAAGGAAAACAAGAACATGGAGACATTCCATGGAATACATGAACTTATGACCAACTCTTGCCCCCAAGAATTAGCTTGTAGACATATTTAGAGGTAGGATTCATGAAAATCTAACATTCCTTTCTTTCGATACATATCGAGTTACTTAACACATTCAGAGCATTTGTTCAAACTTTAACACCTGATTGCAATTGACTTTTTCTTTTAAACTAATGTATTCACTGTTCTGGACTCAATCATTGGGATTTTAATATGGGCCCTATCAAGAAAATGCTTTTTATTCAATGCACTGATACCCCCATCTAGTGGACATATATATAAGTGCAGCTCTGTGTCTGGAAATTTAAAATTAAACCACAATCGTTAGAATAATTAGTTTTGTTTTTGCTTTTAATTGGATTACCTTGAAATACTGTGTTAGCATGATTCATCAGATTTTAACCCTTAATTTTGGAGATTACAATATTCAAATATACCTGACATAATTGTTCACTGTGAGGAAAAAAATAAAAATTTAGTCTTATTGGATCAAGAAAGAACATAAGATAGATACTATACACCTACTGTTTGCATTGGTTTTACTTGAAAGCATAAGAATATTTTTTTGCTTTCTAACACAGTATCCAGTACACTGTTATGACAGTGTTGCAGATCAGGTATCAAAATTAGTCTAGGCTGGAGGGATATTACAGTGGGAGGAGCCCTTGACTTGCATGGAGTTGAACTGGGTTTGATTTTCACATATCCTATGGTCCCTTGAGCACTGTCAGGAGTGATCCTTTAGTGCAGAGTTAAGAGTAAACACTGAGCACCATTGGGTGTGGCCCCAAGGCAAAAAAGAAAAAAATGTTCTGTGTCATTAAGCATACGTGGAGGATGAGAATTGTAGAGTGTTTTAAAGATATATAAACTTTTAGCTTGAGTTATGAAAATCAACCATCTTAAAGACTCAAACCTAAGAACCAAAGAGGGTCCAAGTTCACACAGAACTGAGTAGGGGCAGGATGAGGATTTAGGCCAATGTCCAGTCCTATTGTGTTTGGTCAATACTTGGATCAATACGTTGATCTCAACCTACAGAAATAGAAAAGAGATTAAAATTTTTAATGAAAAAATTCAAATTTACTGCAAATTTTAAGTAAAAAAAATAGAGCTAAATCTAGTAATTTTTAAATACTAAGTTAACTAGAAAGGCTAAAGGATTTTGTGAAATAAATGAGAATTTTGGACTTTAAAAAATCCAGAAGAATTGCATTCATTGGTGTGAGTTTCATAGTTTGGATATTTTAGACTTATTTATGTTTTAATTTAGCTCTTAGCCTTTTGAGGAGAAATGTACCACTCAAGAATCTGATAAAACTTAGAAAACAAAAATGTTTGCATTTAATGTCAAGCAGAACCTTTCAGGAAAGACTAAAAAAAGAGAAACACCCAGAAGGGCAATAGCCAGGGATTCTCATTACCAGAAACCCTCAAATGTTAACAATGATCATTCCCTCTTCTCCCCTTCTTTGTCCCTCTTTCCTTTTCTTCCCTCCCTTACCTAAGTGGCAGTAACCAGAGGGTCAGGCGCCTTTGATTAGTGAGTGTACAAGCTTGTGGTGCTCCAGAAGTCACATACTCTGTTGTGACACTAAGAATCCTTAAAAACAGAGTGCCTTGATAACATCTAGCATGTGGTATGTGGTAGAAATCAAACTCAAGGGCTCGTTCATCTCCTTCTGAGCTTTCCATTCTAAACTGAGTTTACACATATACTTACAAAGAGAAGCCCTAAAGATCGAAAAAATATATAAATTTGTATCTTTATTCATATACACCACACAACACAAACGTGAAACATTATTTGGACATATTTCACTCTACCTAAATGCACTGAGAATTAGCTTTTATAATAAAAACATAAAATGCTTTGCAAAGTGTGTTGTTTTATGCTGTTTTGTGAAAAACAAGTGATGGTTTGTTGTGATAATTGGATAAAAATAAACAACTGCTATAATAGTCTTCTTTGCTCAGACAGGTTTTTTAGTATTATTTTGACTGAAATCAAATCCCACCTCATTTTTGTAAAACAATTTGAAGATCTCCCCCAACATTTATTCTGTCCTTCCTTATCTTCAAGAAATGAAATCTCTCCTCTTGAGATAGTTGAAGTTGTTTCAAGATAAGACTATCTTACACTTCAAGAAACTATGAAACTTGCCTATTTGTCTGTAGATCCCAGATTACCATTCTCTGCTCCATTCTCTCATTCATTAAACCTAAGGGCTACAAACAAAGGAGAAATTAGATAATGGGTGGGTAACTACAAGGTTCTACCTTTCACCAGCACTAAGACAGAAGTAAAGGAGAGAGAGGGAGAATAGACTTGAAGGAAATAAAACTACAGACTTTAGAGAAAGATGTAGTTTTAAAGTAAGCCATTGTGCCTTTAAGAGGTGCCCAGCTGTTTGGTGACTTAACAAGAAGCAAGACACCAAGCTGAGGCTTCAAGTGTATGCCTGTCCTTACTTGGTGTCAGCATATAACACTGTCTGTCCTATGTTTAAACATTGTAAGAATAACACATTTGATCCAAAGGTTGAACATATAGTAACATATTTCTTTAAAGGCCAAGCAAGAGAGAAAGTTCCATCCTCTTTCTTGTGATATTCAAAATACAGCATAGGTAAATTAGAGAACTAGTTAAATTCATCTTAGCCATGCTGGAACGATAGCACAGCAGTAGGGTGTTTGCCTTGCACACAGCCGACCCAGGACAGATGAATTCCAGCATCCTATATAGTCCCCCAAGCCTGCCAGGAGCCAAGAGTACCCACTCAGCACCGCCGGGTGTACCCCACCTCATTGTCTTAGCCTTGGCTTCCGACTGTCTGTATTCCTAGCTCCCTTATCTCATGTTTATCCCCAAAGAACAAGTTTAATTTTGAAATAACGTGATCACATCCCACACCCTTACCTACAAACATATCCTGAAGTTTCTTCTCCCCTGTAGCAGAGACAGCCTTTGTGTTTACTGATTGTTTTCAGGGAGGAATGGATCTCATAAACATTCTTAGACTAATTGTCTATGCACTTCCTGCACTAGGTGCCCCAAAGGCTCCTGTGTTCTCATCATCATAGTAATAGCTTCTGTTTAGGAGGGCCCAGCCACCAAGACCTTGCACCAGTTTTATTCTAGTTCTGCCAGACTGTGTGACATTGAACAGGACACTCGATAATTATGAGAGAAGTAAACAAGAAATATAATACCTTCTTACCAGCTATGTCATGCTTGTAAGATACTTAGCAATACACTGGCTCTGGTGAAGACTTAATAAATACTAGTAGTATTGAGATAGCAGTTGGAGTAGTGATATTTATTGTTGTTAGTCTCACATCAGAGCGGTAAAAGGTTATGAAAGTTAATCACAATTCCAATAGTTCATTTAAAGCTTGCTCTTTCTTTTATGCAGTTTAGTTAAGAACATTATTTATTAAAAATGTAATTATTAACAAGGGGTTTGGGACTTTGATGCAGGAGATGGGGATGGTAGAATGGATAACTGAGAATAATCAATCTCATAAGACTAAAAGTGGAAAAGGCACTTTCTTAGATGGAACAGAATTACATTGCTGGCACTATTTCATTGATTCTATTAAGTATCTACATTATGCCCAACATGGTGCTAGTTACTTAAGTTACAAAGCTGATCTCAAAGCAATATCTGAATGCAACATCCACATCCCTCCAACTTTCTCTCTCCATTTTCTCTCTCTTTCTTTCTCTCAGTACAGGAATGAGGCTCAGTGGTGGAATTCCAATTTTATGTACATGGTGCATGTAAGTTGTATCCTCAACGTTATTATTGATGCACAAGATACCATAATAAATATATTGTCCCTGACCAGCACCACAACCAAGCATTGCCAGATGTTGAACACTACAATCAAGTGTGCATAAGCGTCACAATAAAGGATGCTACTCTCAGACATTGCAACAACAAAGGGAAAGATTCTAGACTATTGCCTCTCATTTTCAGAAAGGTGATGCAACTGTATTCATCTTTGGGACCTACATAATTTGCATATGTTTTGGATTAACCAATAAACTTCCAGCGGCTTCTGATGTCCCTATCTATAAATGAAGCTGATTTCTCTTTAAAAATAATGTAAATTATTTCAAAAATAAAAGCATAATATGACTATCAAATCTCCAGAGAGATACTAGGATGTCATTTTTTAATGTAATAAGTAAAGGATAAAGAAATAAAGGAGTACCTTTCTGAAATCCCTCCCCCAACTTCCTGCCTATCCTACCTGGATGGTCAGACCCACCCACATCTGGGAGGGGTCTGTGGTTGGTAACAAAGGGGTTGCCTGAGGGGTGAGAGAGAAGGAGGAGGAAGGACAGAGGCAGCATAGAGAGGAGAAAAGACACGGGTTGTGTGCAGAAGAGCTGTATTGCTTAGAAGCCATGTGAGATATGCACATGGCAGTTAGGGCCTAGATAAAGCTGGATGTCTCCTAAAACTTCATCTGACTGCTGTGGGTCATTTCTTCGTAATCACCCTGATACCTACAGACCTGCCTGGCCATAGGGGCTGCAGGCACCAGGCCGGACCGAGAAAGGCCATCCATCCATACATGCTCCTCTAGGACTATATAATATTTAATACAACACATTTCTTGTTAACACAAAACCTTCCGATAAAGCATCAGGAATAAATTTATAAAATCCTAAAATTGGAAGAAAATACCCTTTAAGATCATCTGATCCAGCTTTGAATCCAGCTAATATCAAAAACTTCAAATTAGTCATTTCTGTCAGTTTCTCCCTTAAAATACTCTTGGATTTTTTCCTCTTGAAATATAGATCATAGCTAAAACTGATCCCATCATCATAGTGTCTCTAAATGGGTGTCTACAGAATAAAGCTCTCCCAGGTGATCTATCACTTTAAGTTTTGAGCCTGTATCTTACTAGAATGATCTCAGGAAAAAAAAAAAAAAAACACCTCTTTAAGAAAGAAAATAACTCTATTTTCTGCATAAGTACAGTCTATTGGTTTGTTGAGTGGAGAATTACACACTAATATAAACTAATGTAGAAGTTGTTTCTTAATTTATATTCTTTAAAGAAATTATCAATCTGCAGTTGATGTATAAATCAGAGAGGATATTCTGAACATACTTGCGAAGGTTCAATAGTAATGGTCAGTGACAGCTTATCTTTTTTTTTAAATCTTTAAGTACTTTATTTAAACAGTGGTTACAAGGTTTTTAATAATAAATTTGTTTTTTTTTCTTGTTTGCTTGCTTGTTCTTACAATTACAAAGTTGTTCACAATTGAGTGTTAGTTATACAATTATACAATGCCCAACATTCATCCCTTCACCAGTGCACATTTCCTTAGTTTCCCTTCTGCCCTCCCCCTTCCTCCCTCTGGAACACACATTATCCTCTCTCTCTCTCTCTCTCTCTCTCTCTCTCTCTCTCTCTCTCTCTCTCTCCCCTCTCTCTCTCCTCTCTCCTCTCTCTTTCACTCTTTCTCTCTCCTCTCACTCTTTCTTAATCTCTCAATCTCTCTCTTTTTCTGTCTTCCTTTCTCTTTTTTAGACACTGTGATTTGTATTATTAAAGAAGAGATATCACACCTATTCTATTATCTCCTTTAAGCATCTCGTTCTTGTCCAGAGTAATCATTCCCAACTCTCATTGTCATAGTTCCTTCTCTGTCCAAACTACACTCCTCCATTATTTGCGGCAAGCTTCCCGTCATGAACATGGCTCTTCTGCCCTTTTCTACAACTTCTTCATACATGGGTCTATATGAATGGGTGGACATAAAAGTGCCCATTACTCATTTATATTGATTTGACTGATTCCTTTTCTGAATTCCTTTTCAGAATTCAGAGTACTAGTACTACTCCCTACTAGTAAGAAAGTAGAAAAAAAATAAAAATAAAATAAAAAGGAAGTAGAAAAAGAAAAGGGTTATTAAAAATTTTGCATACATTCATACTTAGAGATCGATAATTGTTTTATTTTATTTTTAATAAAATATTTAAGCACCATTATTATAAGCATGATTGTAGTCGGTTTTCAGTCATAAACAGTACACCCCCCTTCACCAGCACATTTTCACCACTAATGCTCCCTCTTCCTCCTTCCCAACCCCTGCCTGTATTTGAGACAGGCATTCTACTTCTCTCACTCATCTAGTATGTCATGATAGTTATTAGTGTAGTTATTTCCGCAACTGCACTTACCATTCTTTGTGGTGAATTTTATATTTTGAGCCAGTACTTCTGGTTCTCATTTCTATTTTCTCTGGGCATTATTACAGTAATGTCCTTAATTTTTCTTAACACCCATAGATGAGGGAGACTATTCTGTGTCTATCTCTCTCCCTCTGACTTATTCATTCAGCTAAAAGATTCCATGTACATCCATATATAGGAGAATTTCATGACTTCTATCTCTCCTGATGGCTGCACAATATTTCATTGTATAAATGTACCAGTTTCTTTAGCCATTCATCTGTTGAAAGGTATCTTTTTTTTTCCCCCCAGAGACTGGCTATTGTAAATAGTACTGCGATAAATGTAGGTGTGAGGAAGGAATTTTTGTATTGTATTTTTGTGTTCCTAGTAGTAGTCGGCAACCTTTTTTTTCAACTGAGCCAAATCTCGCCAAAACCACGATTGAAATTTATTTTAAGAGCCACACAGGGCACGTGCACTGACGGAGGCTAGGAGCAGAGTCCTGACTCCTGGAGTGGCCGCCTGGCACACAGAAGAGCCATATTAAAAGTATAAAGAGCCACATGTGGCTCGCAAGCTGCAGGTTGCCGACCACTGTTAGGGTATATCCTCAGGAGTGGTATAGCTGGATCAGATGAGAGCTCAAATTCCAGTTTTTTGAGGAATCTCCATACTGTTTTACATAAAAGCTGGACTAGACAGCATTCTCACCAGCAGTCAATAAGAATTCCTTTCTCTCCAAATCCCCGCCAGCACTGATCTTATTCTTTGTGATGTGTGCCAGTCTCTGTGGCATGAGATGGTACCTCATCATTGATTTGATTTGCATCTCCTGATGGTTAGTGATGTGGAGCATTTTTTCATGTGTCTGTTGACATTTGTATTTCTTTGACTGTGTCTTTTCATTTCTTCTCTCCATTTTTATCGGATTAGATGTTTTTTTTCTTGTTAAATTCTTTGAGTACCCTATATATTTTCAATATTAGCCCCTTATCTGATGGGAATTGGGTGAATAGTTTCTCCCATTCTGTGGGTGGCTTTTGTATCCTAGGCAATATTTTATTTGGGTGCAGAAGCTTTGCAGCTTAATTAGTCCCCTCTGTTTATCTCTGCTTTGACTTATTTGGAGAGTGCTGTTTCCTCCTTGAAGATGACTTTAGTCTCAATGTCCTGGTATATTTTACCTACGTATTGTTCTATATATATTTTTATTTCAGGTCTGTTATCAAGGTCTTTAATCCATTTGAATTTGGTCTTTGTGTATGGTGTTGTATAGGGGTCTGAGTTCTCTTTTTTGCAAGTGGCTAACCAGTTGTGCCAACACTACTTGTTGAAGAGGCTTTTCTTGCTCCAGTTTGGTTTTTTTGCCCCTTTATCAAAGGTTAGTTGATTGTATGCCTGAGAAACATTCTCTGAATACTCAAGTCTATTTCATTGATCTTAGATCCCGCCTTTATTCCAATACCATGCTTTTTTTTTATAACTATTACTTTGTAATACAATTTAAAATTGGGGAAAGTAATGCCTCCCACATTCCTTTTCCCAATGATTGCTTTAGCTATCCATAGGTGTTTATTGTTCCAAATAAATTTCAAGAGTGTTTGATCCACTTCCTTGAAGAATGTCATGGGTATCTTTAGAGGAATTGCATTAAATCTGTACAATGCTTTGGGGAGTATTGCCATTTTAATGATATTAATCCTGCCAATCCATGAGTAGGGCATGTGTCTTCATATTCTTGTGTCCTCTCTTCTTTCTTGAAGCAGGCTTTGCAAGAATGGCTTAATATCCATAAATCCATCAACATAATACACCATATCAACAAAAATAAAAATAAAAATCATATGATCATATCAATAGATGCAGAGAAAGCATTCAATAGGATTCAACACCCATCCTTGATAAAATAAAAACTCATCAAGATGGGAATGAAAAGAACTTTTCTCAATATAATGAAGGCAATCTACCACAAGCCAATGGCAAATATTATTCTCATTGGAGATAAACTAAAAGCTTTTCCTCTAAAATCTGGTACAAGACAAAGCTGCCCTCTCTCATCACCCCTATTCATCATGGCACTGAATGTACTTGTCCTAGCAATTAGACAAGAAAAAAGATATCAGTGGCATTCAGACAGGAAAGGTAGAAGTCAAGCTCTCACTATTTGCAGATGACATAATATATTTAGAAAACCCTAAAGACTCTGCCAAAAAGCTTCTAGAAACAATAGATTCATATAGCAAAGTGGCAGGCTACAAAATTGACATGCAATAATCACTGGCCTAGTTATACACCAGTAATGATAGAGAAAAAAATGGACATTAGAAAACAATCCCATTCACATTTGTGCCACACAAACTAAAATATTTTGGAGTCAACTTAACTAAAGAGGTGAAGGACCTATACAAAGGAAACTATAATTAATTTATTTTAAAATATGTTCTCATGCTTTAGAAAGTATCTTTCAAAGAGTGATGACTGGAAGAAATGGAATGAACAAGAGCACTCATTCAAAATATCTCACATCATTTTATAGTGATTCAGCAAGGCACTTTTGAGTAGCAATTGTTTGTTAGAGGCATTTTTACAACTAAATCCAAATATGTCATATTCATAGATTGAAATGAATCTTACATGGCTCTGCCAATAGATAACAGCAGTAAGAGAGAAAGGCAATAACCAGATAAAAGTGGGAAGATTTAGTTCAAGAAACAAAACTGAGTTGTTTTGTATTAGAGAACTGGAGAAATCCATATTGGGACTTTTGGATTTACTCTGATATATTAAAAGGCATTCAAAAGCATTTTTCTCATGTTTGAATTGCTTGCAAGATATACATAAGGCAGGGATTTCTTTTACTATTTCTTGATATTCTTTCAGCAAGTAGCATGCCATCTGGAATCTAGAAGATGGTCAATAATTTTTGGTTGAATTTTTTTGTAATGCAGTAGTATCTCCTCAAAACAGAACAAGAAAACAGTATGTTATGAAGCTAATAGAGGGCTGTTAGAATGATCTGTGCATTAAAAGACAAACAAAAGTAATACTTATTCCCACATGAAAAAGGAAGATAAAATGTTTCATTTCAAGATGGGATGCATGCTGGGAACAGGGTTGGAGAGAGGACAAAACTGGTGGTGGGACTGGCCCACCTAATTCATTGTCACTAGGTATCTTAAATATAACTTCGAAAGACTTGTAATTCACATTGTCACAATAAAAATTATTTAAAATAAAAAATAAAGATCCACTGATACTAATTTCTTAAGATAACCATACAAGGGCCTGTGAACAAACATCCGACTAAAACTAGCCCCTTTGCCAGACAATTTCACCAACCTATAAGATTCTTTAATTCTTAAAATAATTCTGAGCAATTTTTATTCTGGGAAAAAATTAAGGAGCCTTCAGGGAATTTAGTAATTAGCAATCTGACCAATCAAAAAAAAGTTCCCATGTAACTACACTAAATTTATTGAAACATGTGGTAACCCTCATAAAAAATTCTCAACATGAGTTGGAGAGATATTTGGATAGGGTACTGACCTGGGTTTGATCCTTATCAACCCATATAATCACCCATGCCCTAGAAAAAGTGATATCTTAAGCACAGCTAGAGTGCCCCCCAAACAAAATGAAAATAAATAAATATAATTCTCATTATATGCCAATATTTGGATCTAGTATCATACAGACCAACACATTCTCTAAAATCAATTACTATTATATATTCTCTATTATATATACCACAGTGCATAGCATAGAAAATTTTCTAATTATGTATAACAACTGAATGAATGCATAAATGAATGAACTCATAAATGAAAGAATGAGCAAAGCAATTTTAGTAGAATACAGCAAATCTCTTGTGACATATCTAATTTTCTTAAGTTTCAAAATGTTGGTTCCAAATGGAAGAAATGTCAGAGATGTGACTCAAATGATAAACCACTTGCCTAGCATATGTCTTGTATATGGGATTTCATCCCTAGTACTGATGACTCTCCCTCCCAGTACAGCTGGTACCTCTGAATACTGCCTGAAATGGCCTCGGCCCCTAAACACTGCTGAGTTTGAACTCAAAAGTGGGGTTAGGGTAGATAAGAGATTCAGAGTTTCCAAAGAGAAAAAATAAAATTTCATACTTAATTAAAACTCCTTGCTCTTAATGAATCCAAATTGATGCATAATACAGATTTATATTTCCAAATGCAGAAGCTTTCAGAAATAAGAATCTGCCTTGCGGAAAAGATTTTCCTTCAGAACAACAAAATTCTAGTGCTTTTCAAATAAGTGCTTATGTACTAAAAATGCTTTACTCAAAAAATATATTTTGATAAATCTAATCTGCATTCTTTCCAAAAATTACAAAGGATTATAGTATGTGTTGGAAGGCCTGACTGTGATTGACCTATACATACACAGATACACACATACACACACAAATCTATGTGTACATCCACACTAGGCACAATATTTAAGAGGCCAGAGTACACAACTAAAATACAAGACAGGAAACATCTTTCTTTTGCTGTATAATCAGATGTACATGGCTTCTATGGAGGAAATTGTATATACAGTTACAGACAATAATCTGAACCTCAAATATATCTCACACTCACTCTGGGGTTTCTTGAAATGGCAGGATGGTTTGTAATTTGTGGTTCCAATAGCTGCCAGAGTAAATCAGGCAATTATTTGAAAGTGTCAGGACTACATATCTTTCTGATAGGACTGGCTACCATTCATCAGGATGATGAATGCCTATGCATGAATCTAGTGATGTCACACTATGAGTAATGATTCCTAAGCAGATTCAGATCCAGGAGTAAGTCCTGATTACCACCAGGTGTTGCCCCAAAACAAAAAAATTAAAAGAAATGGAGTGACAACCATAAAAAAGATATAATGTATATGTCCCATAAAAACTGGATTCAAATGGCATCTCTTGACACGTTCCTTGATTTTTTATCTATTTAAGTGAAATCTTGAGAGTAGTGACTTACCTGTTGTTGAAGCACCATCATCCTTGTAAACAGAGGCTAAGATTAACTTAAATGAAATATTAAATAAAAAATTAATTAATTAATATTTTGGTGATATAAATGGGCCAAGATGAAAAGGTGATTGGTTTCTTATTTGCATCAAGAAGCATAATCTTATACTTATCCTATTGTCATTTGCCACTTTATAAGGAGTCAAACTCCTTCCTCTACAGTAATTAGCATAACCAACTGGATAATCAGAGTTAATATATAATCTTTTCCTAGAGCGCAAGTACTAACAACAACTGAGGTAGTAGGGGCCCAACACAAGAAACTCAAAGGTCCTTCACAATGCCCTGTTTCTCTACTAGAAAAGTAGCACAGGAGTTAAGGCACTTGTCTTGTGTGTGGTGAACCTCAGTTCAATCTCAGGCATGATATATGGTCCCATAAACATTGAGCAATGGGTCAGGTACCCTGAGTAGCTCCAGGTGTGCCCTCTACAAAATAAATAAGTTAATTAATAAGTTTCATGTTTTATACTTTCATTCATTTACCCAAATATTTATATACTTATATGTGCAAAGAACTGTATGAGATATTACAAACATATAAAGCATTTATAAAAAATGATTCATAAGTTAAAGATAAATAATAAAAATAAATAAATAAAGATAAATAAAGCATAAACTCAACAAGTTCAAAAGCCAATAGAGAAACACATTGGAAAGAAATTCTTGTTCTAGGTCCAATTTGAAAAAAATTATGACTATTAGGATAAACCCAAGATATGCTGAGAGATGTATGGAGTTCCACACAATGAAAATAATTTGCAAACTCCAAGGAACATGATGGCTACCACAAAGTGCCAATTAACAAAGAATTGATGAGTTCTAGAATATTCTACCTTGCATCAGACCCATTTACTACCTTTATGGTAGAGCAGTGCTCAATTAGAATGTCCTCTAATTAGGATAATTCATTAGATTATCTTAGAAATACTTCATATGGCTATATGAATGCAGACTTGTTATAGCCTCAGTCCATATAGCTCATTTATATTTAGTTCCCAGACAGAACTAAGAATCACTTGTGTAACTCTTCCCAATCTATTTTTGTTTACTCCACCAAATCCCTCTTTCTCCCATTACTGTGTGCCACTTAAGTGCTTTGGATGGCTAACTGAAATGTGCAAGTGATAAGGCAGAGAACTCCACAAAGTTCAAAGATGACACTAAATGAGGGTATCCTGAGGGTTTGGGGAAAAAAATTCACCGCAGGAGTTCACATGTCTGAGCAGATATTGTAAATAACCCAGAAGAATATATGGAAGTTGCCTAGTAGAATCATTAGACAGTTGGAAGAACAGACTAGGCTTCACTGCATCCTGGAAAGATTAACCACTAACTAAATGAATACATAAAATAAACGGCTGATAGAAGAAGAGGAGGATAAAGCAGTGAGGAAATTGTATATGTAAGACACCAGTATAGCAATTACTAAAGTACTCTGCTGTAATCATGAGGAAGAATACCAATTTATGGGATCCCATCATTTCCAGGAAATAAAAGTAAGTCCATGGTTTTAGACTGAGGGATAGAGGTGGAGGAGGATTCAAAACACCACTTCTATTTCACATACTTCAAGATCCCTATAATTAAGGATATCTTGAAGGCTGGGGGGAAGTTAAATTTCTGTGAGCAACAGCAATTGTTTAAGGCTCTTGTGTAAACAGAGAGAGCAAGAGGTATTATTTATTTATTTATTTATTTATTTATTCAGTACAAAAGTGCAACCTAAGACTAATTTGGACCACTTTTCAGTACTGCAAATAAGGGTTGCTTAGTGGATTAACACACACATAGGGAAGCATTAGGACATCCTGTTTAAAAGTAAAGGCATAATCTGATAGTTCTGGGGCTGAATCAACAAGTAATATGCTATGTGACCCCAAAGAATCAGATTTGTCTTTATAAAACAGTGGAAATGAGTGTAGTTTCGTTTCTTACACTAATTTTGTAAAAATTAGACGAGTGTTCAGTGCTGAGTTCATCACCAAACCCATAGTGAGTTTTCAACAAATGTAGATCTTTGTCTGTTTTATGTCTTTTCCTCAAACTGTTTTAGGTTATTAGTTTCTCACAGCAGAACATAGATTTGTGTCATTAATATTAGGTAGTGCTAATTCTAGAGCCTGATGGATTAGAAGAGAAGAAAGCTAAGGCATATTACAAATGTCCTTTGAGCATGCAAAACCTCCTATTGAGAAATGTTTGGGACATGTTAAAGGGCACCATATGGCAGTTGAATGATGTTCCTTGTCTGAATAATGCACTCTCCACTTGCCAAATTGCCCGTGTCACCATCTCTGACCTTGTGAAGATCCAGCCCTTGCTCCTCATTTGTTAGATGTCATCAGTCCCAGCACGGTTTCTTGTACACAAGGATGTTTGAGAAAAATCCTCCATGCTCCGCCTTGATGACCTGATTCAAGCTCAATGCATTCTTATTACTGTGCAAATGAATTTAAATCTTAATGCCTGGTCCTTGTTTCTTTCCAACTATTGAAAACCTGCTGGACATCTTTACATGGACCTACCACCATCTCATATTCAAGTCCAAAAGACAAATACCTGACTGCTACTCCCATTTGGGATATTCACCGAAGTTCAAATAAATAGAATTTCAGAACTTTCTGCTGTTCAAGTAAAAACAAGTTACTTTGTTTCTCTAATCCTAGTGGCTTCAGCCTGGTCCAAATCAAGCACCATAACCTAATATTCTATCTTTTAGGACTTCCACAACTTTTCTTTCCAATATTTTTTCTCTTCTATTTCCATTTGTTCAGATCTTAGTCTTTAAATTCTAACCAATTTTTTTATTCTGCAAATAATTGTGGAGCATGTTAAACTATAAGTTATATATATTGGGTGCTCGGAAGCAAACAAGGTTTTGCTTGAACATTTTGGAGCAAGTACCATACACCAGTGCTAAACTATAAGTTCTCTATATATAGGGTACCCAGAAGCAAACAAGATTTTCTGTGAGGTTCATTCTCTTGTAAACAATAAGATAAAAGACAGAGATCATCCTTCTTAATTCCCCTTCAGTTTTCTTCATTGTTGTCCTTGATGTTGTAATGACCAGGGATTGCACATACGCCTTGCTATGATGTCTCCATGTTTAGTTGTGGTGTTTAGAGGAGTTGTAATGTTGACACAGTCGGTCATGGTGCTCATCAAAGTTTGTGTTCTTATTGTAAACTTTCTTGTGCCTGCACCCACTAGGGTGGCATTCTATTTGGGCTCACAGCTATGGTTGTCAAAATCACAGGGATTCCACTGTAATGTTGCAATGCAATACACAAGAATGTACATGATTTTTCCTAGATCACTTGTTACACCCCTCCCCCAATGTCCTGTTTTGCTCACCTTGAGAGGCAGAAAGAGGATTTTGGGGAAGGATTGAGAGAGGATTCAGCAAGAAAGATGGCTGATAGAGACAGGTTTGAATGCAGGAATACTTATGGAGGGTTGAAAACCTTAGGAGCCACACATGGTGGCTAGGGCCTTAATAAAGTTGATGTCTCCTGAAACCTGACTGCCTATGGATCATTTCCTTATGGCTTCCCTGAACCCTGAGACCCACTGGCTGGAGGGTATTGTAGGCACATGGCCTGGGCCAGGAGATTAAGGCCTCTCTTCATTCATCCATCCATCTCACCATCATCCAGCCCCATCCAAGAACTCAATAATAAATGTTTTTTAACAATCACTTTCTTGTCCTAGGCACATAACTTTTTACAATTGGTACTCATTGGGGTATCCTCATCCATTGGTAATGCTTACACACACCTGACACCAGTGCAGCTGGAAATTACTTTAAGTGTCAGTCAGGAACCAGAATTAGCAGAACTACCAAGTTCATAGCAGAGATACCAATATACTTGGCAATATGGTACAATGGAGATTTGAACTCATGAACATATGTTTGCAAGGCAAGGCTTCTGGGCTTCTGATTCTTCCTCCTTTTTTTTTTTTTGTTTTTGTTTTTTGTTTTTTGTTTTTCCAGGCCACACTGTTTGATGCTCAGGGCTTATTCCTGGCTGAGCGCTCAGAAATTGCCCCGGGCTTGGGGGGACCATATGGGACGCTGGGGGATCGAATCAAATCGTGGTGCTTTCCTTGGCTAGCGCTTGTAAGGCAGACACCTTACCTCTAGCGCCACCTCGCCCGCCCCTGATTCTTCCTCTAAGCAAAAATGGCTACAATGTGAGAAAGTAAAAAAATGGGGGGGGGGGGGGGAGTGTGGCAAGGTTTTGTGTCTTTTTTTTTTTTTTTGGCATAAGCACAGTAAGTATTGGGGAAATTAGAAAGGTAATTCACTTGGCCTAAAAGAATCCGGGGTTCTCCACTCCGACCCCTACATTTTGCAATTTAAACGTCACCATCAGGATCCTCAAACTAGACAGGATTGGTCACCCATATTGATAATCCAGCCTACCAGAAGAAGGGCAGTGTTGTATGTTCTCTTAAAATATCTCAAGGCCTTGCCATAAGATGGCCTCTCTAGCCCAGGGGGTTTTGAAGTAAATAGGCTTCTCAGGCACTTTGTATTGCTTCTGACGTGCTAAATTTCAAGGCCCCAGAATTAGCAATTAGAACTTTACTCATTCTAATGCCTCCTGGCAAGACTCGTGAGAAAAAAAAACCACTTTTTCCTGTAGTCTGAAGAAATACAAACCCAGCTCAATCTTTTCTTTAGTTTTGTTTTGGCCGTTTTGTGTTTTTTTTTTTTTTTTGTCATTGTACAGACAAGTTTAACAAAAGGAATTTGCTTGCACTGGTCAATTAGGGGAGATACTTTATATGTAATATATTGTAATTAAACAATATCTAAAGATTTTTGTTTTTTGTTTTTTTTTTGTTTTGTTTTTTTAGTTTTATTTTTCATTTAAAAAAATATAGGCCCCCCAAAGTTGGTAACACCCAGACAAGCCGAATAAGACTTGATAAAGAATTGCGAAATAAAAGATTAGATGCGATCAAGAGCCCCAAAAGCGACAAGGGCTGCGCCCCAAGCCTCTGGGCACACCATCACCTTCTGCTCTTGGGGCTGACGCTAAAGAGAGGGTCGGGCAGATCGCACCCCGCGGGCATCCCGCAAAGTAGGCGGGTCACCCGGCGGGCGACCTTTACCCGCGCAAAAATTCGTCTCACATAGGCAGTGAGGACCCGGGCGTCACCCCGGGTCGTTATTTTCCTTACTCATAAGTTTAAGGCATTTTTTGTTTTGTTTTTGTTTTTTATTTTGAGCTATACCTCCTGGCCTTACTCCCGCCCCTGCCCTTGGGGATTATCTTGGTGGGTTTTGGGACCATATGGAGAGCAGAGTATTGAATCCAGGTGGGGCACATGCAAAGCAAATGCTCTACCTGCTGTATCATCGCTCCACTCTAGTCCCCTGAAGATTTTTGTTTGTATTGATGGGGGGGAGGGGTTAAAAGGATGTATGCAGTCTAAGGCTACAGACTTTCTTTAAAAAAATTTTTTTACCCCTCATTTTCAACTTAACTGGTAAGTCTAATGATAGTTCTGTAAAAGTGACAAAAACCCTCCAAAGAGAAGCTGAAGTTTATAAAGGACAGATGAAGAATTTGACTAGTCTCAAGGCATAAAGTGGGAAATGGGTAAGGAAATAAGGGAAATAACTCATGAGACAACACTAAGAAAATTGTTATTGATGAAAAGACAGTAGAATTTTGAAAAACAAAAGCTAAAGTTTCTTTGTAGAAAAAAAATTGGTTGAGAAAGTATGTGTAGGGAGGAGGGGAAAGTAAAAGGAATTAGAGATCTGGAAAACAAGAAATTTTATCTGAATAAAATATGTGAAGGGAAAAATGGGAACAGTTGCTGAAGAGTTTGTACTTAAATCTTGTAAATGAGTCAGCATCGGTAGTTTTGGAGCCAGGATAGCAGAAACAAGAGTTTCAATAACAACTAGTCTCACAATAGAGTTCATCCCTTCTTCCAGCTACAACATTTTTACTACTCAGAGTGGCCAGTGAATTAGTACAGAAGATAAGATGCTTTGCTTTGTACTTTGATCGCCCAATTTGATCCTCTCTACCCCTTATTGAGCCCCAAGTACTGCCAGGAGTATTCCCTGAGCCCAGAATAAGTGAATTCCTGAGCACCACCAGGTGTGTTACCAAAACAAAAAAAAAAATCAAAGAAACAGTTTTAACTGATTTCTTTTCTAACATAGCTCACTGGCAAGGTACAGTTTGACATTACACTTTTTTTAAATATAATTTATTTTAATCATAGTAGCCTACATATCATTGACAAGTAATATTTAGGTACATAATAACATAAAATCAGGGGAATTCCAATCACTGAATTGTCCCTCCCTCCACCTCCGTTCCAGTCCTACCTCCCATGTCCTCCTCCCTCCCCCCCCCACTGGGCTGCCAGAATAAGTGGTCCCCTCTGTGCCTAGCAAACTACTTAGTGGTCCTACACCTTTTGGTCTTGGTACCTCCCTTATTTCCCACTCTAGTTGGGAGGCGGACCTAGATAGTTCAAGTTATGTGGGTTTGTTTGAGGAAGAGAAAAGTAATAAACTGGGGGGGGGGGAATCAAATATTGCCGAAAATGGGCGGAGTCCTTATGGAAGCTTCATCCTAGCTTTGAGAGACGAAGGGGGAAAAAGAGGTGGAACACCACAATAGTACAAAAAGAAGTGTCCAGATAAAACATCCAGTGAACACTCCAACAATAAAAGATAAGAACACTTAAAGGCCGTGGTCTTGAGATAAAAAAAACATGGCAGAGCACATAAAGGAAGAAAAGAAGAAAAAAATAAATATGAATGGAGACAACAACTTCAATAACCATACCAAAACAAATAAATCTGCAAAAGACTAGATAAATAAATAAAAAAAATGTCGCTTTTTGCCTTTTTTCTTCCCTCCTGCACAGGCACAGTAAATATTGGGGTCATCCGAAAAGGAATTTCCTTGGCCTAACTGAGAAACAGGGTTCTCCACCCTTTAAAGTATATTGTCATGGGATTAACTATAGACTCCTTTCAGGTTCATTTACTCTCCTTTTGGTGCTTTTGTGTGTATGGAAGACTTCTGCTCCGTCCTGGGGTGATAAAAATTCAGACCTCTTTATCTAGAGATTTCGGTATCTGCACAGGTCAGAGAGTGGAATTTATGATGAAGTCTTTCTTTGTGGCTCTAGTTTCTGTTCCTTCTGCGTCGTTTTAATCCATTTTCTGTGGTGGTGTTCTTGGATCTTTGCGCTGATCCTAAGACACAAAATCAGAAGATCTTGTCAACCTTTGGTCTGTCCAAATGCAAGATTGCGATTTACAGATGACTGGGCTGATAGAATCATGACAGTACTGTATGTATCCTGGGACCAATAAAAAGGTCCTAGGTCTAGGGGTTTGAGCTACGACCTGCACAACAACCATGATCATCGAGTTCCAGATGGTCGTGTCTGAGACTATTGCAACGGAATGGGTCTTCTGAAACATAACGAAAGATGCTATCGCAGGCCTTGTCCTAAGGCAATTACACTTTGTACAGTGTTTAAAAAATATTTTCTCAACGCATTTGCCTTGCAAGCAGGCCGACCCAAGACCTAAGGTGGTTGGTTCAAATCCTGGCATCCCATAAGGTCCCCTGTGCCTGTCAGGAGCTACTTCTACTTCGGAGCAGACAGCCAGGGAATAAACCCTGAACACTGCCGGGTGTGGCCCCAAAACCAAATATATATATATATATATATTTTTTTTTTTTCTCTTCATACTCAAATATAGCATAAATGAAAACCAAGGGAACATAGTTTGTTTGGCAAAGTGAAGAAATATACAGGTGTGACAGATAATATGTATTGAGCTATGATGAACTTCACCTACATCAGAATTAGATTGCCTTTTGCATGCTGTAATAAATGGTGTCTCTCTTCTATATTGTTGAGCATATTCTGTGTTTCTAGGTACTTCCTAAGTACTAGAATTATAACAGTATTAGAGACAGGCATCAACTTCTCTCACTCATTGACCATTTGTCACCGAATACAGGGAGGGGGGCAAAGAGGGAGATTGGGGGCATTGGGTGATGGGAATGTTGCACTGGTAAAGGTGGGGGTGTTCTTTATACTGACTGAAACACATCTGCAATCATGCCTGTAATCACGGTGCTTAAATAAAGATATTTATTAAAAATTATATATAGGAAAGGGATACAACACTCACATCACGAAAGAAGAAAGATAAAGAAAGAAAGAAAGAAAGAAGAAACGGAAAGACAGGAAAGAAAGAAAGAGAAAGAAATAAGAGAAAGAAAGAAGAGAAAGAGAAGAAAGAAAGAAAGAAGAAAGAAAGAAAGAAAGATAGAAAGAAAGAAAAGAAAGAAAGAAAGGAAGATGAAAGAAAGAAAGAAAGAGAATAAGAGAGAAGAGAAAGAATGAAGAAAGATAAGAGAAAGAAGGAGAGATAAAGAGAGAAGAAAGAAAAAAGAGAGAAAGAAAAAGATAGGAAAGAAAAAGTAAAAAAGAAAGAAAAAAGATAAAAATGAAGGAAAGAAAGAAAGAGAAAATAATAGTTAATCATGGAATATAGATTTATAACTGTAAACTCAAAATAGCCAAAATCATATTCTCCGTTGTGTCCACTTTCTGTTTTTGGTTTTGAGTTTTTGATCACACCCAGATGACTCTCAGGGTGACTCCCTGGTCTATGCAACTCAGAAATCGCATTCCTGGTTGGCAGACCATAATTGGGACTCCTAGGAAGCTAAGCAAGGTGTCCATCCTGGGTCAGCCACATGCAAGGCAAATGCACTACCGAAGCACCATTGCTCCAGCCCCCTTTTGTGGCATTTTTATGTTGAAAAATAAGCAAACAAATAAATTGCAATGAATTCTATGCAGTGGGGTACAAAAATTCAATACAATGGTGAGAAATAAAGAATAAGTAGAATATAAATAACTATATTGTATGGAAATCGCTTTAGTAAAAAAGGAGGCAATCAGAACAAAAAAGAGGAGAAGAGAAAATATGTTTCTTTGTAGGTTAAGCTTCAAAGATCTTTTCCAGACAGGTGAACTAAGCGAAGATATTTAGCAATCAATAATAATAACACTATGCTATTAATATGTAGCTCTGATATTTACAGTGATGATCACTGTGATAAGTGTGATTTAATTTATTATTCACAATAAAAATAAACCTTATTAGTGGGACACTTTTAGATGCCTAGAAAATCAGAGCAATGAAAGTCTTTTGGGCTCTTGAAAACTAGTTTCTAATGCAGCAGGGGAATTCCCCTTGGCCACAACCAGTACTAGGTGGCCTGCAGTGCAACTTACTGTGACACTGCCTACACAGAGAAATCATTAGACTTCACAAAATGGGAGGACAGTCCTGATGTTGACCCCTACTACCCTTGTTTTAGATATCAGATGCTAGCAAAGATTGTTATTCATATATTAATGAAGGATTATTCAACACAGGTCTTGACACCCTTTTTTGAGTTAAATTTTCTAAAGAGGTTCACAGGATTTAAAGAAACCCTTTACTTCCACAGTTTATTATTGAAACTTATAAAAAGTCAGAAAAAAAAATGGTGCCAGTAAGGTAGGTAGTCAGTGGAGGTGGGTGTCTGTGCTCCTCAGCAGGCTGCTCTTCCTACTTCTTCATGTGTTCCCCAGCTGGAAGCTTCCTGAACTCTGAACTTTGAGTTTTTATGGTTGTTCATTGCATGGTTCATACACTGAGTATTAAGAACTGATTCAGTTTAAAATGTTTCTATTCTTCAATGAGGTTTGAGGTAAGAGCTAAAAGTTCCAACCACATTGAGTCAGAGTGATTGGTATCTCTTGCAAATATGTCTTGTTTAATTCATTTAGGTGAACCTATGAGCCTTCCAAAGCCTCATCATAAAAAAGAAAATTATCCTTGTTTCTCATCACTTGACAATATTTAAAGTAACTGAGCTACAGTAAATGAAATTCTAAGAACAATGAACATATATATTATGATAATATGCAATATAAAATACACGAAGGAAAAGGAAATAAGAAAGAGATAAAGAAAAGAAGGGAAAGACCAGAAGCAAGAAAGTAAAAATGGAAAAATTAGGTAACTCTCTTGCCCAAGTGATCCTTACTTATGTGACAGAAAATGAACTTCGAAACCAGACAGTCTAATTCCAATGTCTGCACTCTTAACTCAGACACTGGATTGGGGTACAGAGATAAATAAGTCAGTTAGACTTTTGCTTCAAACTTGCTCATAGTCTATTAAGAAAGACAAAATTGTAACAAATAATCCCAGAACTGATAGGAGCAGTAACAGAGGTATAATAGAGTTAAAGTGACACAGAGGAAATAGTGACTAAGTGCCCGAGTGTGGGTGAGGTGGAGGGTCATCAAAATGCAAACAATTCATTTGTGTTTATGTAATTCATTGCTCTCTCTGGACCTAGTTGCCCACAACGAATCTGCACTTCCTTTCAAAACCTCTTTCCGGTGGATTTCCCCATCTGTCTTGACAGGTTGCGGTTTGTTAGCCTCATCCTGCACACAATAAGTAGTTCTGCCACAGAGGCAACTAAGAGTTTTAAAGCCACTTTTAAGACAGAAGAAAAATAACTAGATAAAAATCTACCTTAACCACCCTCATAAGTCGGTGAGGACTGAAAATCTGGTGACTTAGTATGAGACAATTGTGCTATACTTTAATGGGAGAGTGAAGAGGTTGTTGGTGATCAACCTGAATAAAAATACTAAATCCTTTGCACAGGTGACTGTGCAAATACCAAATCCTTTGTACAGGTGACTGACCATACAACACTCAAATAGAAAAAGTGTATTCCAGAAAGTCCTTATTCTGCAGTATTATTTGTTTTAAACATAGCATTCCAGGGCTTATAATTAAATTTCACATATTCATCTTTAATTCCCTGAAATTATACCTAAAACTCTATATACTTGTAGCTACAAAAATCTAAATTCTGGCAGAAAAAACGTGTTTATTTTCAAGTCATTTCTTAACTCAAAGTATTTAAAATAGAAAATTTAAGAAGATAACTTGTCTCTACTGCTAGATAACAAAGTATGGACATGGTAGAAGACCAATACTTAGTAGGTTTTTCTTCATAAAAATATGCCAAAGGCGGGCCAGAGCGATAGTGCAGTGGTAGAGCATTTGCCTTGCATGCGGCTGACCCATGACGGACCTGGGTTTGATCCCCGGTGTCCCTTACGGTCGGTCCCCCAAGCCAGGAGCGTTTTCTGAGCACATATCCAGGAGTAACCTCTGAGTAGCCCAAAAACCATAATAATAATAATAATAATAATAATAATAATAATAAATCCCAAAGTTAACTTTACATAAAAATAGCATATCAATAGAAAACAATCAAAAGTAATCTTAAATCTTGGACAAGTTAATTACCAACCAAATTTTCACAGGATAGAATGAATAGAGCATTTGTGCTCTCTGCTTCTGCAATTATTATAGTGATGGAAATGAGACTCAGAGTCAAAGTCAAAGACATTTTTTGAGACTATAGAATAGAGATTTGGATACATTTTTTGAGACTACAAGTATACCTGAAGCAAGTTGTACTCTAGACTTGCTATCCACTGGATTAATAAATTCTATCTTATTAAGCAATCAATATGTTTGCACTACATTTTATTACCTTCAATCCAAAGACATACACAGATATAAAATATTTATCCAGGAATCTACAATAACAAAAAGTACAGATAAATAAAAATTGTAAATTGGGGCCAAAGAGAGTGTCCAAGCACTTGCCTGGAGGAATGACCCCTAAGCACAGAGCCAGGAGTAGTCCCTGAATACCTCTGGGTATGGAGTCCCCCTCCTAAACTTGTGTAAACCATAAAACACCATAACTAAAGATGTGGAAGATCAACACAAAATCTGGGAGAATAACTCCTAAAAAAATAATATATTTTTGTTTTGTTACTTAGCATCCATGTTTAAATAGGCTAACCCAGACTTTGGTCAGGGTGAGTCTTGTCTTGAGCTCATATTCATAAACTAAAGATTGGAATAGAATCTATATCATAAAGCTATTTTGAGGATTAAATCGATCAATCTATTCCAGGTATTCCGACTATAACATACAGATTTTGTGCAAGTTATTCTCATTGTTACTTTGATTATAAGTAAATAATAGTACTATGTATCAAAGTGGAATTTACTATTATATTGATACCTAATATTATGTATGTGGAAGATGTAGATCATAAACTATAAATTCCCTTTTGTAGCAAAGGACATGAATATTTATTTCCCCAAAGATAAGATTATACAAGTGCTCTTTGAAAGACATAATGAAAATGGAAAGCATAGTATATAATATAGTGAAAAGCAAAGAATCTGTAGACATTGATTCTAGTCTTGGTTTATTCACCAATTTATTCATTTATATTTCTTAGCAAATATTCACAAATACCTACCATTTTCAAGTATTTTATTGTCCATTGATAAACAAAATGTCCTTCCCTCTTAGATATGTTGTGTTAATGAGAAGATAATAATGTCGTAATGTAGTGTCTTGTGACAGAAGATAAGCACTGCATGTTCTCTGGAATTAACTTTCTCTTATATATAACATAAGAGTCACAGGCTATATATTATGTATTAGTAATATATATTATTAGTATATTAATATACATTAGCTTTCATTGTTATATTTTAAAAGATTTGAAAATTAAGTATGAATATGACAGATGTAAAAAGTCACTAGAGGGCAAAATAAGCATGATAGAAATATTCTGATAAGAAATTCTGGAAACAGAATATGTTTTTGAATCACAGAAAATGCTGCACATCATGGTAGGCAGGGAAAGCACACCACCTACTAGCAATAAACATGTGCTTTATTATACAAATAAAGTATCTGATTTCAAGATTGTATATGTGTGGTTTTTCTTAGTAATTTTGGAACTTCTCCCCTTGGTGCTCAGGTGCAGTAAGGGGATTCACCCAGAGCCTTGAACATATAAGGTATGCACTTTGCCATTGGAGTCACATTCCTAGCCTGTCATCATACTTTTTATGAGTGATTTGGATATTCAAGAAGCATGAAATGTTGTTAGCATTTGAATAACAATCCTAAAATGCAAAAGATAATAATGCAATCCCTATTTTAGAGATTATGCACCAAACATCACATTCAGTGTTGAACTAACATTTTATGCATAATAAAATGTGATACATATTTAAAATTCTCCCTCTTTATTTATTTATTTATTGCTTCTGACATATCAGTCTCTCTGATATAAAGAAAAAGGTAGATTTTAAGTAGACGATACTAAGTTCTGTGGGTATTCCAAAAGGAAATACAGATAGGAAGGATAGTGGTAGTAGGATGCAATAACTTTGAACCCCAGACTTTAACTTTTAATTTTTTTTTTATTTTCCAAATAAAATATGGAATTTCTTTTTCCTTCAATAGGAGCAAATTTTTTCTTCTGGCTAATAGAAAAAACTTCAGAAATCAGGAATAGAGTTTAAATGATGGAGCAGAAATGGTGATTCTACTTCCAGCTGATTTTCAGCTGATACTAATTCCAAGTCTTCCTCAGAATCCAGGGCATTGGAGCAAATTCATGCCACATGGAGATAAAGTAATCCTAAGGTCACAACTAGCAACAACATCACTTGTGAGACAGGTGAATGCTCGATGATTCAGAATACTAACTACAGTACCCAACTATAATTAATATTATTACTCCGATTGTTGTTGGCGAAATTGGATATCACTTTGGGAACACATCCATCTGTGATCATGGTTAACTCCTGGCTCTGTGCTCAGAAAGCACAGTTGGAAAGAGAGAGACTAGATCAAATGCTGTTTGGGCTCTTGCAAGGCAAGAACCCATATAGTACTTGTTGTACTATAATTTCAGTCTGTATTAGTAATGTTTTTTAGATGACATTTTGCCAAAAAAAATAAATTATTGGCGTGGGGAATAGTTGTTTAGAAATAGAGAAGCTGTATATGCAATAACATTATACCCCTAAAATATATTTAAAGTTTACAGGCTTGTAAAACAATCTCCCTTTCATACAAAAAAAAAATCAAGGAATTCAATATCTCCCCGAAAGGGATATTTGCTACCTGGGGGCTACTGAAATTATCTAGAGAAGGCAGAAGTAGTTTTAGTTGCAACTTGAGGATGGATACTTTCTGCTTTTTCACTTAAAAGAGAAAGATTCTCAAAGGCACTGAGTATTTGTTTTATTTTTTTTTTCTGAAAAATATCTTCAGGAACCTCTGAATTAGATAATTTCTGTGGCTTCTCACTGGCATGAATCCATCCATCCACTCATGCCCTGAAGAAATATTTTGATGATATCCTATTCCTTGGTGTCTAAATCCAAGATTAGATACTAATATTACAATGATATTGAGGACTGTGGAATCTTGGTGACAAACATGTTTCACTATGGGTATCCCTATTCACTGACATCCTCTGACAACTTACTCGAAACATTCTCCCAAATACAGGTATGCTAATAAGAGCCTTTTTCTGTACTGGACCTCTGCAACAAAGAATGGGAAACATTTCTGGCTGGAAAGCTACCAGTGACTTAATTTAACTTCATTTAACACTGCTAAAATTGGAGTATTTTTCCAGGCAAAGGACTATTGCAGCCAACATGCAGATGGTAATGGGAATACAGGACTTTTTCAAGCTCAAAAACCAAATGACAGGGGCCAGCGAGGTGGCGCTAGAGGTAAGGTTGCCTTGCAAGCGCTAGCCAAGGAAAGACCGCAGTTCGATCCCTAGGCGTCCCATATGGTCCCCCAAGCCAGGGGCAATTTCTGAGCGCTTAGCCAGGAGTAACCCCTGATGGGTGTGGCCTGAAAACAAAAAACAAATGACAGACATTGTAAGGTATATATAATGGCTATAGTGGCATAACTGAACATGGGATAGTCTTAAAAATACTTATTAAACAAATATCTTAAACACAATTTTATTGTCCATTGATAAACCCCTAAAATTGGAACACAAAGAAAAATAACATGAATGCTTTCTGAAATAATTTGGCAGTTACAAGTATTCATTTAATATCTAATTTTTGTTATCTACCACCCAAATGTCACAGGAAAGAGATCATGATGAGTCTAAGATAGATAGACTCATAGAATATTAGCAAAATGAGTCAAATCCCTTGTTCTGATTTCCTTGTTTTGATTCATTTAGTCAGTAAAGGAAGAATTCTCCTCTGAAATAGGACATGATAACTGAATACATTACACTTGACTTGAAATAAATGGAATCAGTGGTCATGTATTATCAGATATTGTCACAGGACCTGTTAGGAGGATACAAAAGCCAAGAAGGATCATATGGGAGACTGATTCAACACTTAATGTACTAGGTATGGAGCCTTTCCTCCTTAGTACACGGAACTAAGTAAGAAAACAGTTGGGGAGATCACAACTGTCTTTGGTCTTGGGTATCAAAGAAAGGTACAATCAAGGCCATACTTAAAATTTAAATCTTAGAATAATACATTGCTTCACTTTTGTGACCTTAGATCATTCTTTGTTTTTAAATCAGAGAGAGACTAAAATCATAGGGTGAATGCTTTCAATGAATCCATCCAGTACAATTATCTTTAATTTTTATAATGTTTGGTGTGTTGGCTATTTTCTCAGACATCTGTTTTTCTGCCTTTCTTTGAAGGTCTGTTTTTGTTCACTTTAGAGAGATAGCAATTAACTCAGGATAATTCCGCAGGACTCTTTCAACATTTTAACATGAAGTTGAGAATTTAACTTTCAGGAAATAAAAAAGAGAAGAGCATGTTTATGACATTTAGTGCATAAGTCAATTTGGGAATTAAATGAAAGCTTTTAGTAACACTGCAGGAAAGAAATGTTAGTTATAAACTAAAATCAACTATGTTTTTAAATGATGTATTTCTAAAATGAAATCTTAGTAAAAGTCAATAAATGTTTAGTTTATTACAGAGTGAGGAATTCATTGTCTCACACAGTAGAATTGTGATTTTTATTAAGTTCTGCAAATTTAGTCTACAGATAAAGAGTAAAAATCAACTTCAATGCTTAATGTTAAATCAACTGACAAAAATATGTTTGTCTTTGACATCCAGTTGTGAGTTGGAAACCTTAATGAAAGTCATATTTGAATTCATATGCTTCTTGTTGTTTTGAAGTAAAAGAGTAGTGTTATAATTAGCAGTTTTAATAACAAAAAGGCCACATATAAGCATCTGAAAAGCAGATTGGCTATTATACAGTAAAATTTTATTACTTTATTTTCCATGGAAAAAATGGATAAACCAAGAGTACTGCCTATGTTTAAAATTCTAATTTATGTCTTTAAAAATAATCACAAATCTAACTACAAACATGTTTGTAATCATGGTGCTTAAATAAAGATATTTAAAAATTAAATTAAATCATAAAATATCAAATAAAATAAAAAATAGGCACAAACATAAGAATTGATAAAACATCAACAGAGGTATTAAACTTAGAAACTAATATCTCCATCAGACTATTTTTGATGATTTAATATATTCTCGATTTATTCTAACTTCACTTGAAAAACATTGATTTAACAAAAACTCAATCTGGGGCCTAGAGAAATCGCACATACTTACCATGCCTGCCTTGCAATTATATGGTATATATTCCAGATATGCCACTTCTGGCAACTCTACTGTCTGTGATTTCTGGTTTATAAAGTTTCCAACACCACCAGAGTAGGTATTCACAAATGGGTACAAACCTCAGTGAACACAAAAACTAGAAAAATAGTCAAACACCATGGCCATAAATTCAACCATTAAGGAACACATGTTTGA